>NW_009213558.1:0-45293 GCF_000690835.1 Fulmarus glacialis | reverse complement strand
GAAAGAAAGAGAAAAGCTAAAATTTTAATTTTATTCTGGCATTTTTGATTAAAAATATCTTGTTGAACTGAAGAGCAAGCTGGTAGGAACTGTAAGTCTACTCTGCAGGCGGTAATGTGGGAAAGGAAATTGTATAAAGCTTTGCTTTCGTTGCTAAAAGTTCCCGATAGCAGAGCCCAAATGCCCTATGGAGAACATACATGGAATCCTTGAGGCAAGACTGGGAGTCTTGGATTACAACCCATCCTTTTGCTCTTTTTTCAGTTCCATCCAGATCTGCACCCAGATCTAGAAGCAACACAAGAACATGTCATCCTTGCTAGAATTTGTCTTGTCTAAAAAGCAACTATTTATCTGACATTTTAATACATGTTTATTTACTGTTGTTAATATACAGCGCATTAGAGCCAGAAGCTGCAATCTGATTAACACAGGCAGCTGGATATTCAGACAGATAGGTAAAGAGATATTATTTATGTGTAAATATATTATGTATGTGTGAGAGAGAAAACATAATCCATGTCTAAACGGATGTCTATCTAATGTCTAAAAATATCTATGCTTTCAGGTTCTGATTTGTAAATTCGGAACTGAGAATTTGTAAACTTTCAGGTTATGATACCAAAAAACCAAAGTGACTTAGGAAAAGTGTGGAAAAAATGCTATTAGAAAATGTATAAATGCATAACTGAAATTTATTTTCTATTAAGCATGTTCTATATGTTCCTGAACTAAGCTGCTATTAACTTGATGATTCCTGATATGTGGAAATAAGGACCACTTTGAGGAATGATCGGAAAGGAATTTTTCAGACCAAAGAAGCAATTTTCAATTTAACCTTTCAATATTGATATATTTAAAATATTTTTACTCTTCCTAGTTAGATGTCATGATTAGACTATTTTTATAACAACTTGAAAATTTATTTTATCTCCTTTTAAAACCACTTGTTTTTTCAAGGCAGGAACACCTTTGATCATTTCTAGATCAAGACTGGATTTTAAAATGTTAATAGAGTCAGCAGTTTCCCTGCCTCCCTTTCCCCCAAATAAATAGTTTTAATTGGCTTTGAAGGTATTTCAAGCACTAGTTTTGCTGACACAATGTAGAGAGCAAGGTTGGTCATTTCCCCTCAAAGTGGATGCAGTCAAGTGATTTCTTTGGCCTGCTGACTTTCCTTTTTCTTCTTGCTTTTCTATTTTTTTTCTTTTTAACTGCACAGTTATTTTTTTTTTTCAATTGCCACAGAAAGAATATAAATTTCTAAGCTGTTTTTTAATGATATTTAATATTCTATTATTTAATTTTCTGTCCTTACCCATCTTGAGATTTGTGCATTATCTTTTCCTGTGGACAGTATCCTATTCAGGATATTAAGTCATCCTACTGAGGATTACTAATGCATTTGGATCAAAATTTTCTACCTTCATTGCACAAGAGGAATCAATGCAACTGCAATGGTCAGTGGGATTGGACTTTGGAGAACAAACTCTGCTGAAGTTAATGATTTTGTAATGACTCTCACTGAGCCCTCAACATTCTTGATTTTTCTAAAAACAGAGTTGAGGAACTCAATTTTACGCTTTACATATGTAATTATTTTTTCTAAATTTACAGCATTTTGATGCATAAACTAGGAGTTTAACCTGTTTTTGGAAATTGTATAGCCTAGTGTCTTTTTCCCCTCTAATTTCCAAAATAGTAAATTGCCAACAACTAACTAATTGATATTAGGTAGCAACTGGGAAAGGAACATAAAATGTCTGTAAAATAGAACAAATTAATATTTTACCTTAGTTACAGACACAATGACAATTAATTACAAGCTTGATTTCTGAGCACCTTCTGTTGTTGACCTTCACAAACTAAAGGTGACATCAGGTAGAAGGGTTAGATACTTGGGTGTAAACCATCAAGATGGAGTTGCAGAGTCGCGTTTTTCATTGCAACTACTAATTAAAAATCCTGAGGCTCACAGGCTCTGATTCACATTATGTGACTACTCCTTTTGGTGAGGATTATCTGCCTGGATTTGCAGGGTTAGATACTTAATCTGTGAGCTTCTTGGAGTGTGGCTCTGTCATTTTACTTGTCATTTTGTCCAAGCAATACGCATAATCATTGTAAACAGAAACAACAGTAAAGCTGATAAAATTGTTTTGTATATATTATTATAAGTCCAAACTGCCAGAAGTATCCTCCTTCTCCTGCCTGAAATATGAGAAGATGCAGAAAATATGATTTTTTTTTTTTTTTTTTTTAAATTTTAGTCTGTGGTTTGGCAAGGCTTTATGTTATTCATATAAGACAGATTAGTTATGTGAGATACTTTTTCTTCTTCAGTTTTTCACTAAATGGAATACACAGTCTGTTTTAACACAGAAATGATAGTTTAATTTTTTTCCTAGAAATAATTATAGTATAATAGTTTCTTTAAGTAAATAATGGATTCTTTGTTTTTTTCTGTTATGTCTGTGACAGTTGATGCTTTTAAGGATTTTTTTTAATATTTGTTTGGAATCTTTAGCTATGTGTCTTTTTTTATAAGATGAATGTTAACATGAGAGACAATTACGTTAACGATGATCAATACAAGGAATGGAATTGTTGTATTCTCTGTAGTGTATATTATAGTTACCATGTAACTTGTTAGAAAGGAATGTGTTGAACTATTACCTCATCTATCTAAAATGTTTTAAAAAATTTGGAAAATTTTTCTCAAGGGAGCCAGCAGCTATGTGACAGTGTAATCCAAATAATTAGGCACATTGTTATTCACTGAGCAGCCACACAAACTCACTTGCCTTATATGGAATTTTCTCATCTATAATATGATTTTAAGTTGCTGTTTAATAAATATATTTTTGACATATACATTGAAAGTTTTTATGGGAAGTTGGGAAAGGTCTTTTTAGTGGAGGTTCCAATGGTCCTTTTATTTCTACCTTTTTCCTTTTGCTGTTGTAAAAGTAGTTTGAAAGCTCTCTTGTCCTATAACAGATATTGAATTTTAAAATACAACCTATTACAAATTTCTGAAAATCACAAAACACTTGACTAGTGCAGTATTATCAGTGTTCTTTCTTTTGGTTTACTGGTGTTTGCAAAGGCACTTGCAGCCACAAAAGGATTGTATGTGAAGGGAGTATGTGGCAGATGCATCAAATGAACGCAGTAAACCTCGAGATGTGTTGCATTTCTGTAAATGGCACGGTAAATGTTAAAATCAACTACTTAATATCTTAGTTTTTCTTGCTCATTGATTGCTGAAATGACACAGACATATATCTGCCTACGAGGTCTTACTGCAATATACACCGGCATGTGATGTTTCAAAGCCTTTGGAGTGCATTGACATCTATTTGCATGCTGACAAAGAAAACCAGATCTTTCATGGTAAAATCAGCCATATTAAGTTTGTATCAGTTTTGTTGGTTTTTTTTCTGATGAAACTTTGGGTGTTTGCTTTCCCTCTTTCCCCTCCCTTGAAAGGAGAACGTTATGGCATGCATTCAGGAAATTTCTGTGAGAGTAAGGCTTTTAGCTGTCAATCAATATGGCTCTGAGGATGTCAAGGTCACCAGGAAGAAAAAAAGCTCCAAATAATAATTAGATGATGTAATTGTCATGACTTGTCTGAATAACAAAGACATGTTGGCTTACATTCTGGAATGCATATTAGAAAATTTTTCAGCTAAAAATGTATTTTTGTTTCATTGTCAAGAATACTTGAAGAATTTGCATGCGAGTCATTGAAGAATGTTAAACTTCCTTAAAAACTGCATTGCAGTTTTTATGGGGTATTTTCTAATCTCTCCAGGCTATATAGTAGTGTAAGTGTAAGATTCCATGTTTTTAACTTTTGTAAAATTCCTTTTTTTTTTTTTTCTTTCCTTTTTAAAGGTGGCTTTGGAGAGCATGGGATGTCAAAAAAACGAGCTGCCCTCTATCAACTTATAGACAGGATAAGAAGATTTGGCTCTGGTATTTTCACTGTTTAAATTAGCAGGTTGCCTGATATGATAATGTGTCATGAACATTAATGATGATAGTGCTTTAACGCTTTAAAGCCTTTCTGTTTTACTATTGACATAAACAAACTATAAAATAAATAATACAAGAATAATAATGAAGAGATTAGCTCTTTGTTGCATTTTCTTAGAGGTCTATTTCCAGCATCAAATCTGGAAGCTAAAATAAGTAGTTTTAAATCTCGTATTAAAGATTCCTTAGCTTTTTCATATGGCTGTGTTCACAGTTATCAGTTCAACTGATATCAATACAATCTCTTTTCAGTACAGGTAGGCCATGCTGTATAACTGCTAATTATTTATTTTTTTTTTTTTCTTCCTGGATCCAGTTGGGGTGTTCTGATTATTCATACTGTGTTTGAAGCATTTATGGTGTGTTACACTGAACAAACACAGTTTTATACTAATCATACTCTTGTCAGTATGAACGAAGTTGAATTCAGCAGGCTATATAAGTGGAATCCCCATTAATACTGGTTGAGTTTACTCACCATATTTGATGCAAGGAGACGTCACTTTAATGTTATGAAACCTCAATCTCAAAAAGGAAAATATGTGAAACTCCATTGTAATCACACCACATTATGTCTAAATGCATCACTGCATATCTTGTAAGATTAACCAGAGCACAGTAACTGCCTTTGCAGGTGTGCTCTGGTATGTAATCATCATTCTTTATAAAAGAATTACAATTTTAGTATTGCATAAATGCTTGTCGTCTTCTGCATGCAATTTGGCATAAATTTCTTACTACTTCCAGTTCAGAAGAAAGTTGATAAAAATAATTTTAAATGGTAAAACGTCTATATTAACATGTGATGTGGTTCAGTAGTGACTGCATATTAAGTGTAACAATAGTTTTTCTTCTGAAGTTTCTACCTGTGTTGCAGACTGTTGTGTAATTCTCATTTACACACTTACTTAATGCAAGGGTAAGTTGTTTGCTTTACCTGAGTGTTTTTTTAAACCCTGACATTTTCTAGATCATTCCTGATGTAATTTAAGTTATGTGTTAGTTGTTACAAAGTCAGGTTTTCTTCTCGCGCATCAAGAACTTTCTCCCTGCCTTGTGCTGTTCTTCTTCCCTTTCTTCCTTTTGCTGCTCTCCCAGCCATGGGGCTATGCCAATATACTGTACCATGATCGATCCTGTCCTGGAATCCTCCCCGATCCCAACATACCCATTAACACTTAAGTGGAACTGATATCACAGGAGATACTCACAGAGGGAAGGTGTACCCTTGAATGAGGAATAAGAATTCTACCCCACCGATTAGGATTTGTTGACCGCCTTTCAAGTGATCCGTTTTAATCGGTTGCCCTAATGTTCATACTAACTTATAAATTGCTTAAGAAGACGACAGCTAACCCCATTATGGTGTGCAAATCCTTGTCTAACTATCCTTATCCTCTTCTGTTGTCACAGTAAGTTTCAGCTGATTTGGGAAAGATTTGCCTGCAATGGGACGAATGGTGGTAATATCTCTGAAAATAGCAGGCATTTTTTGGTCTTGTAAAGAAATTCCAATCATGAGTAATACTTATCCATAGGGTTCCAAAAGCTCGTTTATGAAAAATCTGTATTTGCATCCTGAAGTGTTGTAGGGTTACTAAGAAAACGAAAGTCACGTTTTAATCTGAAAATGTATCTACTAGTAATACTACAGGTGATGGAGATCGGAGGGAGAAATGACCCTCTGACTTTTTCCATATGTATACAACTTTGCAAATAATATATCTATTTTTTCCTTGTAATTCCTGTTAATAAAAGCCAATCTAATACTTTAAGGACTTCTTTCTGCCCAGTGCTTTAAGAATGGTCATACACTCTTTTTTTCCAGATGTTGCAACAAAAATGAAAGGGACAGTGAATGCCTTGATTACTTTGGGTCTGTTCAAAGTCTTTCCTTCTTTGCTGGAAAAATCTTGATTTATTTAAAAAAAAATAAATACACAGGGAGTAAGATTTTTTTTAAAAAAATTATTATTCAATGAGAAAATTTAGATGAAATTATGCAATGTGCCTTCAAGTTGATAAATATATGTGCGAATTGTTGCTGTACATATGTGTGAAAAATGAAGATTTAGACTCTTCATTTCAAGCATTTCTCAGAAAACTAAGTAATGAAAGACTGTTGCATAACAGCAATGTCCTATTTTAAAGGGCATAAAAAAATAATCTGACTTTGACCTGCTGGAAAATAATTGTTCTCTTTTTTGTGTGTGTGTGAGATCTCATTCAGTGTTTTAATTATCATTACAGGCTTTGAGCAAAATAATACATCTAAAGGAAGAACTACTGTAAAATTCTCAGGGAAAAATGAGAAAAACCGATTTCCCAGAGCTGCTACATCACGAACAGAAAGAATATGGCCAGGGGGTGTCATTCCATATGTAATAGGTGGAAATTTCACTGGTAAGCTTTGTCCTTTGGATGGGGAGAAGGAATATGAATTTTTTTAATTGCCACATTTTTTTTTTTTTTTTTTTTTTAAAGTCAAGTCATACTATGGAGGTCAATAGAAGGGTTTCTGTTGGATCAGGCCTGAAGTACATCTGTTCTGAAAATATTAGTCATACTTCAAAAAACTGTTCCCAAAGGCAAGCTACATAATAAAAATGTATAACTACGTTTTAGAAAGGGAAGGCTCTTTTTCTTTTCTAATATTTCTTGTAGCATGTTTGTTTTCAAGAGACTAAGTAACCGAATGGCATGAAATCTGTTTTTTAAAAAATGCAGGATATTTAGCACAAGAATATAACTAATTTAACTGGTGTGACATGTTACCCTGCTAAACTGATTTCACTCTACAGACTGACTCAAATGTGTTTTGTAATTCCTCAGTTTGGTTTTCAGATGCATGCACACAGACATTATATACGACAAGAAGAAAAACTGACTTCAAAATATATAGAATTCTTAGCAGAAAACTGTAGAAAAAGTTTAACACCTGTGTTATCCCTGAAAAATGTAAATGGATCAATATCAATGTGGATGTAAGAGGTAATTTAAAACAAAAAGGGAGGGAGAAAAGCAAAGATGGATGGGAAAAGATATGTAATAACATCTTATTGTGCAGAATAGTACAGGCAACAAAAAGAAACATGCAAACAGTCACACTTTTTATGCATATGTATAAGGAGAAACCAGAGTCATTCCTTTCAAACTGAGAGCTACAGTCAAATGTTTAGTTTGGGTATTTACATAGCACTATAACAAGTGTGACCTTTGCTTTAGGATTACCATCTTCTGAAATAATGGCAGTAAACTAAATGAAAGCATATCATGTTAAATATTTTACCTTTTTCATAATGAAAGATAAATTCTAAAGCTTGGCAAACATTGCTTACAGATAAAAGAAAAAGGCAAGATGGGATGAAATAACCTTTAGTTTTTAGGATCCTGACATGATTTGAACTTGCTGGTTTTTATGAACTTTGAGGTTTTGTTGTCTTTAAGTTTAAAAAAGTTGTTTTTTTAAAGAAAATTATCCTATGCTGTAGCATGCATCTTTGCAAAAGTCTGCAGGGTGGATCTGTTTCTGCTAGCAAATTCATGCCAAGTAGTACTGTTCTTTGTGGATTTCCAGCTCAGAAGCAATACAGCCGTATTCTCAGATGCTGCCTCTAAGTTAATAAGCCTTGTCTTTTGTCAGGCAATGCAATTACACTGCTATACTACCTGAAGTACTGTATAGTAGCTGGCTTTGTGTTATGTGGTGAGAGCTGGTCTGGCTGCTTCTGCATCTAGAGTATAGTTTCTGAACTATAGAGTATTGTTTCTGAACGTGTTTCTCGTTTTTAAAGCAAATATCTAGATATGCTTGGTATTGTACCAAATTAAGATTTTCCCCCTTTTGGTGGATCATTTGATTTCTGAAAGGTTTTGATGTAAAGAAGTGGAGACTAGTTCCCTGTTCAAGACAGCATTATTAAAATCAAATGCCTTGACTGGTATGCCTGTTTACACAGCTTAGGTTAAATTGATTTCCAGATTTGAAGGCTGTAAGGTTTGGTTTTTTTTGGTTTTTTTTGTTTTTTTTGTTTTGTTTTGTTTTTTGTTTTTTGTTTTTTTTAAATTCTGGCTAGATAGCTAGGATCCAGGGTTCCCCAATTTCTTTTTTTCTTTTTTCTTTCTTTTTTTTCCCAATGTAATTCACTTGATAATTTCATCTGGGAAACTGCTTAGCAAATATTATGCTAATACAGGCATGTAAGCAACACTAGATTTCTTCTGCTGTCTTCCTCTGGTGTAACATCACTGTGCTTTTTATTGCAGGTTTTATGTTTGCTAGAGTGTGTCAAGCACTATTGGTCCCCTTGCAGGCAGATACGTTATGACGAGCTGATGGTCTGAGTATCCCTGTAATTGGAATTTGGCAGTTTATGGCACTGCTGGGGCACAGGACTTCATGATCCATGATCCTTCCAGGCCTATATTCCTAGTATTAAAATCTGATTTTAAGGAAGAAGACGCAGTTAGAAGTGTCTCTTATTTTACCTCATACAATTATTCTTCCAGGCACCCAGCGCGCCATGTTCAAACAGGCTATGCGGCACTGGGAAAAGTACACGTGCGTTACATTTATTGAACGAAGCGATGAAGAAAGTTATATTGTATTTACATACAGACCATGTGGGTAAGTGTGTAGGTATAGTGACAGATACTTGTGCTTTCAACGTTTGGCCATGTTTGTCGTCTTTGCAGTTATAAATGAATATATACTTCACAGGAAAATGAACAGTTACTGTAGCTACATGTGTTCTGCTTGGCTTTAAGTTCATTGAAAGCAGTACGTATGGTAGCTTTTTGAAGTTATGATTCTTCTATCTATTTCTAGATAAAATGATCTTGCTGTATATACACAGATATGAGACTTTATGTTTGGCTTTCTGTCATGCCTTTAATATTTGTATGTATTGCTCTAAAGGTATTTCAGGCTTATAATCTGTTTATTCTTAGCTTTCTCAATGTCACATGTTTACTGCTGAATTGTGTATGAACATCTATCCCATATTCCTTTTCCAGCCTAGTTGTTATTAATTGTAATTTTAACTCTTCTATTGTTAGACTGTCCTTGCCCAGATTTGTTTAACCACCAAATTCATGACCGTTTTGCAAATTGCTTCTTCCAGGTTTTATCACTCATTAGTGCAGCTTTCCATTAATCACTGTGTTCCATCTTCAGATATTTCTGTTCACAAATGCCTCAGTCAGCTATGTTTGTTATTTATTCCACTCAGAATTCTTAATTTTCTATAGTGGTCAGTGAACTTCCAGAGTGCACCATCTTCATTTTCCAAGAAGAGCGCTCACTACCTGTGGAAATACTGTACTTCTGATAGTCAGCTTCCATTTGGGTTGTAGGTTCCACAGTGAACAGCTCTGTGTCTTGCTGACTTCCTGACTGACGAACACTTTGCATGCCTACTTTTGAATTTTTATGGGATAGGGTTGTGAAAAGAAGTTTTGGGACCTCCTTGTGTTGTAGGAGTGATCCTGAATATACTTAATTATAGCCCGTAAAATTACATGTGGACTTATCTGTTTAAATTACCCCTGACCTTCTTAAGGCATAGGACAGCATGATATATTTTAAGAAAGGCATCACCTTTGCCCTGGAAAGTCTTTGTGCGACAGATCCTTGCAATCGGGGAGCTTATTCTACGGGAGCACCTGTGAACCTGCCTGTCATGTTGTAGACTGGTCTGCTGTAGACCCTTGTTAGAAACAGTGCCAAATGAAGTGGACTTTTGTTCTGACCCAGCATGGCTATTATTTTAGCTAACGATGCAACGTGTAAGATAGGATTCAGGCATATTGACATAGAGCTGGAAGACAAATGGGAAGCAGAGAATAATTGTGATGGTTCCCTGCACTCACAGAGGTAGAAAGCAATGTGAATTTAAACAGAAGAGTGTGAAAGATATAAGTGTCCTCAGGCGCTTTAGAAAGAGAAGAGAAGTATGCGGATACCTACAGGGATCTTTGTTTTGTGAAAAGTAAATTCTACAACTTCAGAGTGCCCAAAGCCAAACGACAGAAACTCTCTCCAGCCAAAGCACTGTTCCTTAGGCTAGTTGATGCTTCATCCTTGTGAGATCAAGTCACTTCAGGGTGAAGGCTGGATTATAACCAATTTGAACCAAACGGTTGGAATATACTCAATATCTACGTTTAAAATCACCATTATCCTTTAGTGTTAATGTTGTTTTATTGGTGGGTACTTTACAAATTACAAATAATTTACAAAGGCTGTAAAAAGTTTAAAATAAAAACAAGGAAGAGTGTGGCTATGAACAGTCCACCAGTGATGAAAAAAACAGGCTAAACAGAAGGGGCAGTTGAATGACCTTTTTTGGGGTCCAGAATCCATAAGCCATTTCAGGAAAAAACAGATAAATAAGAACGTATCTGCTCTGGGTGAATAGGAACCACTGTGCACTAACCACCGTCATACAGTGCTGATGCAGGATTTTCCATGGAAAGAGCCCAGACAAAAGTGACACCAAACCATCTGCAAACACTTTCTGCTACATGGCCAGTCGCACTGAAATTAATCTCAGTTCTTTCCCACAGCACCCTGCTGTGTTGGTTTGTTAGCACATTGTGTCATTATTGTTTGCAGTACCATGGCAGCTAACATTCACAGATGAGGGAGACTTTATTGTACTCAGCACTGTTCAAATTAAAAACTAAATGATAAACCCTGCCCCAAAGAGCACACAGTCAAAACATAACGCATTTAATGAAATAGAAAGTGAATACAGTCATATATGTGGAAATTCAGGTGGCAATATCTACAAATGTCTCAGATGACAGCATTAGCACACTAGCAAGTGAAGTGTTATTAAGCCTTCGTAAGCGTTAAGGATATTTTGAAGGAGTGTAATGCTGAACTTCTTGCAGCAGTTCATGGGAAGCTCATCCCAGAAGGGCAGTGATGAAAAAAGCATATTTGAAATATAGCAGCTGGTTATCAGAGATACATGACCTTCCTAATGTTGAGAGTTTGTATACCAGCAATGAAGGAGAGAGAAGTTTTGATTATCATAGACCTATAGGACTGCAAGGGATCTCAGAAAGATGTCTAATGTATTCTTAAGACAGAGACAGCTATACTTATGTCATTGCTGATATATGCTTGTCTAACTTGTTTCTAAAAACCTGAAAAAACGAATACTTCACAGCCTGCTAGGAAATATATTGCTTCAGTATTCTTAATATAAGAAATGTAGGAAGTTGGGGCAGTATTTTTGGTCATAGCTAAACCAGATATTTCTTGCTGCAATTAAAGTACATTAACTCCTTTTCCTGCTCGCCATGGCCATAGAAAAGAAATAATTCCTTTTCCTTTTTTGAAGGAATCTATTAGATACTTTGAGGCTGTTATTATGTCCACCATCAGTTCTCTTGTCTTTCAGACTAGAAAAAGCTTGGTAAGTCGGGTTTTCTAGGCCTTTCATCACATTGTTATGCTCTGAAATTCTTTTCAACTAGTCCACATCTTTCTTGAAATTGAGGATCCAAAAGTGGAACATGTTTGTCCAGATGAACCATTACTTCTGCTCTAGCCAGTGCTAGAGCTAATTCATACATCTTGTAGTCTCTCCTCCCACTTAGGTACCTAAGCATGATGCCTCCCTGTTTTTCAGTAGCTGCCTCATTTGATTCGTGGTCGATCGGGATGTGACTCTGAATAAGTGCCAGAGTTCTTTCCACAGCACTGATATCCCGTCACTGGTTCCACCGCGTGCCATGTTTTGCACATCTCAGGACACCAAATAATGCCATATTTCCCTTTGCAGATCTGTTCTCTAATCTGTTAAAGTTGCTATCAATTCCAGGCTTGTCTTCGTGGTATTTAGCAGTCTTTTCTCAAACTGCAAGTTTAAGGAGCATTATTTCTAACTTCACTTTATATAACGTTCCAACCAGCTTTATACCCTCCTTTATATCAGGATCTCTGGTTTGCTTATGGGCAGCTTGTGTGGAAAAATGTCAAAAGCTTTCTGGCTGGATCCCTCCTTCCCATCAGAATAATTTCATCGGTTGCAGTCTTAAACTATAATTATTTGTCATCAAGTCTTGTTTATTTAACCTGATTTTGAGAACAGTTAATTATTGAAATATTGTTTCGTAGTACAGCTGAAGCACTAACTTAGTAGTTTGAAATTTTGTAATTACTGGTAGTTATCTGTACCCATTAGCTGCGGATGTGAGAATAAGAATATAGCATTAAGATAATAGATAATCTCCTACCAAAGCAGTGTACATTGGCATCAATATCTATTACAGCAAATATTTTTGCGGTTACTTGATTAGGGCGAGTAAAACTCTAGTCTGTAAACAGGTTCAAAGCACTCTTTGTTCACTACTGCTTCTCTATCCTTATGTTTCTTCCTATCAGATAGGAAGTGCCTGAAGACACAGTCAGTATACTTCTCTGTATGCAAAGCCAAAAAAGGGGTCAGCAAACTGGAATGGCCTCTAGTCACATGCTCTTATTAAATATTACTGAGCACAAGGTCAAGCTTCTTTTTATATAGTGAGACAAAAAAAGAACAATTAGTCATATTGTTCTGGCATCTCAGCATGCCTTTGATCTGACTTTGTGGCAATTTTTGTTCTCCACCAGAAGACTTAAGTACTTTTTATGACAAAATGTAGATGACTTATTACAATCACTGCTGTATCCTCTTGTACGGGTATTTGACAAAGCTGTCTGAAATATGGGAAAATCAGATCTCTTTCATGTGCTTCTCCAAACATTGTAGACTGAACAGCTTCTGAATGTTTTAATGTTTTTTGAACTTGCTTGTATGTTAAATAGCCATTACAGGTGAGTTCTTAAAGTTGGTGAAACGGGTGAATTCATTGCCTGAGGTACACTTTTTCAGCATTCTTTAGCTTTAAGAAGGATTACATGTTATAAAAGGTGCTCAATCACTTTTATGGAATGAGAAGAAATTCAGAGTTGTACTAGCTAATCTGTGGCGTTAGGGCTGACTCATGCTCTCAGGTGGTAATTAACTCTAGCAGCTGGCACTCTTCCTGCCCACAGCAGTTGACACAGCTTCTCTGCTGGTTGTGGCATGGCCTGCAGGATGGGTGTGACCAAGGTGCAGGTGACCGGCTGCCATAGTCTAAAACACAGTGCATTAGCATAAACTGAATGAGGGGTGATTTATGTTAATGCACTGGGATAGGCAGCTGTTAACTGAGGAATGGACTCAGCTGGCTGTTCTTTGTAATATGGGGATGGCTGTCTCCATTGAGCAGGTGAAGAAGCAGTAGCCACTTCTGCCATTGCAACAGGTCCTCTTAGGACAGTGAATCAGAACATGTGGTAGCTACAGCTATATTGATCCCTGACAATAAGCAAATGCATCAAGCCAGGTCATAGCCAATATCTCCTTTGTACAGAATGAGTTATATTTGTGATTGAAAGACGTGTTTTTTCACCAAGACAAAAATCTCTGCTTCTTGAGTGAGATTTTGTTCATGAATTTGGTGAATTTCTTTCTTTTGCTTTGTGCTGATATGCAGTCTTAGTATGCTTATGAAGTTCTGTGGTTTTTCATCCACAACTTCATGCAGTTAGTGCTATGGCAAGCTGATGTTGTGGTCTATGAGGACTTTTATTATTATCACGTTCTAAAGAGTGCAGCTTTTTAAAAAAGTACAACATTGACCCACCCTGATTCTCTGTTCCTTCATATTAATTTAAAAGCATTTTTGGCAATAGCTGTATTACTTAAAAGAATGAGAGTATTGTTCCAGTCATTTCACTTTCTCTGTCATTTGTTTCTCTTTGCTTGCCATTATTGATCAGCTAGACTGATTAAATGGAATTAGAGATTCATAAATAGTTACTGTCTCCAACTGCTGTCTGGTGCAATAAAGATTAAAGAGATGAGGAGCTTTAAAGGCTGCCAGTTGACTCAATTTAAGGGGCATGACAAGTGCTCATACAGCACAGAGAGGTCTTGGCCTTTTGCCAAACACACCTGGGGTCAAACCCATGATATTGCAAATTAATTTCTTTCATAGATTTATTTATTTATTTATTTTCATTTTCCTTACCCTTTGACTCAGTGTAATTGTTGAAGTGATCAGAATCTTGTAGCTTAATTGGATGAATCTCATGTGCTTGACATGACACTCAACGTAGCAAATCCTAATGACCCTCTAAGAGTGTGCACTGCTGCTGTTATTTTAAGACTTGGTGTTAAATCTGATTTTCTTTGGTGTGTAAAGAAACATTCAATACATTTGTTTATAACTTCTAGGAAGTACTTGAAATCTATCAAGTAACCAGTGTAAGGGAATTACTATACTCATCTGGCTGTTTGTTTTTAGGAGCAGGCCAGCATTAAAAAAATAATTCTCAGCGTGTTGGGTTTTAGGTGTTCGGTGTTAGACAACCTCCTATGCAAAAGATTGCAGTTAATTTTTTTCTTCTGAAAAGAAAACATCTTTCAAATGTGTCAGATGAGGTACCCAAAGTCACTATACACATTTGATAATGCCCAACTTCTCTTGGTTTTTATGACTATAATAATAAAATGTCAAATGATTTTTGCAAACACCTAAAAATCTATTTGATTTATGAAATACTGCTAAAAGCTTTCAGAGGTGATCTTAAGCACCTCTGTTTTCAAGAAACAATCAACTTTTTGGTATTGTTAATTGTATTCAGTAAATTGGTTAATTAGGTATTTATTTACCATATTTTCTTATAAAACTGAATTGTCTTAATAACTTAATGTGTTATACTAGCCATTTTGTTATTCTGCTATTATTGCACAGATATTGCCTGACCTTTTCCAAGTTACAGTGCACAACCTTAAAAGGTTAAACCCTCTTTTGGTCCACATGAAGTAAAAAGGACAGGAAGAGATAGATTGCTTTACTCTTTTGCCCTTGTTGTGAATAGTGTCTATAAAAGCAGAACTGGAGACATCATAGAGGGTACTATTTGGAATAATTATTTATTATTTTTTCACTTTTTCCTTTTTCTCTAGTTGTCTCCAAAGTATCACTATGCAAAAATTATATTGAAAATCTATGGAAATTTTTAAGCCACCAAATAAATCTTTGCTAATTGAAGTATGTAATGTACATGAAGTCAATAACATAAGCATGTTAAAACTATTGAAATTGTATTAAATATTCTGCAACCTACAGCCTTAATAACCTATTGATTTGCTTTAAGCTATAAATATTGATTAATGTTCTTTAGTTCTGCTTTGCACTTTTTCTCTATAGAGTTTCCACACAGTGGTGTGGAAGACTCAGCAGAAGTGTTTAAACATGAAGACTCAGCAGAAATGTTTAAACTGTTTTAAACTAAAGGATTTGTTCTGCCTTTTCGTAATTATGCATGGGTATCCTAACTTTATTCTCATCAATCTCTTGTACTGCAGTCATGTGTTGAATTCAGATCATAAAGGTTTTGAATTACAAATTAAATTCCAGGATTTAAACAAATGTTTTTAATGTGTTTAAATGTGTTGAGTCTCCAAGGTGTATTTTACAGGATTATAGATGAATGGAAAACTAGATAGGTTAAAATTCGTTGTGTGGTTGGGCTTGGAGGGTTGTGGTTAATGGCTTGGACTCAGACTGTGACTCAAAGTACAGTATTGCAGGGGCCTATCCTGGGACCTGTCCTTTTTAACTTCCTTATCAATGACCCACAAAGAGGTGATGGCGCATGCTCTCATCAAGTTTGCAGATGACACCAAATTGGGGGGGACCAGATAATAGGCTCAATGGTAGAGCTGCCACCCAGAGGGCCCCAGGCAGGCTGGGGGAACTGACCAACAGGAACCTTATGAAGTTCAATAAGAGCAAATGCAAAGCCCTGCACCTGCAAAGGGAGAGCAAGATAGGCCAGGTACTGCCAGGTTGGGGAGCAGCTCTGTGGAGACGGCCATGGGGCAGTGAGCTGGGCAGAAGCTGGCCATGGGCCTTGGCAGCAAAGGCAGGCAACAGCGTCTGGGGCTGTGTGAACAGAAGCGCAGCTGGTGGCGCAAAGGAAGGGGTCATCCCTCTCTTCTCGCCACTTGCTACATCACAGATAGACCCTACATCCAGTTGTGGGCCCCCAGGACAAGACAGATATTAATAACCTGGAAGGACTTAAGCACAGGGCTGCCAAGATGCTTGGGAGCTGGAGCACTTGCCATATGAGGAGATGCTGAGGGTCCAGGGTTTGCTCAGTTGGAGAAGAGGTGGCTTCAGGGAGACCCAGCAGCAGTCCCCAGTTCCTGTGGGGAGGGCAACAAGAAGAGGGAGCCACACTCTTCACGGTGCTGCTTGGTGGGAGAACGCAAGGCAACAGGCATAAGCTGAAGAAAGAGAGAATCAGAATGGATATAAGGAATAAATTTTTCACAGTATGGACAGCCAAGCACTGGAGTAGGTTGTTCAGAGGGGCTGTGCTGTCTTCATGCTTGGAGGTTTTCAAGACCCAACTGAATAAAGACCTGAGCAACCCTGATCTGACTTCATATCTGACCCTGCTTTGAGCCGGAAGTTGAGCTGGAGAACTCCAGAGATCCCTTCCAACCTGAATTATGCATGAATCTGTGGAATTCTATCCATATTTAGTAGGCTGTAATGTGAATTTTCACAGATTGCGTGCATTTTATGCTTTTCTATTTTTAAAACAAGCATCAGGTATTGTCAGTGCATTTTATCTCTTTGCACAAGTTAAAGTCAGTATAGCATAATTACCATAATGATGTACATGACCTTAACATAGGTAGGAAGCCCTAACTCATTAAGTTCACCTAATATGGAAACGGTGGCATGCTTTCACAGAATGTGGGTTAGTTCATCTGATTGATTTTTATGTTTTCTACCACAGCTTCCTGTAGACTGCCAAGGCAAATGCCACATCTTAGTCCTTACTTCAATGTGTTCAAAGATAAGAAACAATGTTTTCTACAAGACTTGAAGTCTGGGACCTAGGAACTGTGTTTGACACACAAACGCAACTGCCTATGACAGTGAATTGGGAATTCTATACTGAGGACAGGAGGTCTTTAATGGCTTTTTCAATGAATGAACTTTTCTGAGAATGAAGAGTTACTGCAAATTCTACTACCTTTGGCTCAGAGTACAAAGCGTGTACTCCAGCATTCCCTCACTAATTGGATAGGACAGTAAATAACACTGTGTAGGAAGTTTAAAAAACCAAACAAACAAAACCAACAAAAAACCCCAAACCCTCTTAAGTATCCAAACACTTTTCTCCCCAGGGTGAGCATGAGTAAATAAGAGAGTGTATGAACTATGGTAGTTTCCTTATTGCACAATAGAAACGTATTCAAATAGTTGAGTGACTGGTGGAAGATAAAAGCCCAGGTAAAAATGATATTGAAAATATCTGTAGTGCTCTAATTATGTTTACATATTCACCTGTAGCCGTAATATTAATTCTGCAAACATGCAGTCTGAAAAATATGTTAAGAAAAAAACATGTCAGCGTGTCAGGTACAAAGGTGAAATCCACTGTGGAATCACGAGATAAAATGGTGTAACTGCTCTAAATTTTTATTTTAATCTTATTTCTGCTATCTGTTGCTCTTTTTTATCACCTATGCTGTATTTTTAGAACACATCTTAAGGTAGTTTTTCCATTACTATTATTTATATAGGTGTTTATAATAATATTTCTGTATAATAAATATTGTAAATAGTAATTTTATGTTAACACAGTTTATGCAGAGTGAGGGAAATACACAGAGCAATACACAGGTGTTCTTTGTTGTCTTTTACTGTGGTGGGGAACAGTAGCACATAAACCTGCAACGTTGACAGTGGCACCAAATTATAGTAGGGAGTCTAAATCGCCATTTTTTTCCATTTACCTGCCTTGAAGAGAGCTATCAAGGGAAGACACCTTAAGAAATTAATTAAACATGATATTGCACAACTCTAGCTGAAGTACTGAAGCTAGTGCTTCAGTGAACCTAGTTCAGTGCTTTGACCTAAAAAGGTGATTCACACGTATCCTTGGAACTATCTAAAGCAGGAAGAAAAGAGTTAACTTATTTTGAGGGTAGGAATACTTGAGAAGCAGTTGAGATAGCAAGGAATGATTGTAATGTGAACAATAATTTTTCCCAACAGTATTTTTGAGATAGTTTCAAGAGTCTTGATACAACCCTCCTAGGCTGTTGTAGTAATATTTTCCTCTATAAAGTATCTTGTGTGGCCTTTATAATTTTAAGATATTACTGTCATTTTTTGGTATATCTATCCTTGATTTTAACCATTAGTGCAAAACCAGTATATGCTTACTAAGAACAGGTATTGTGAGCTAAAATGCCATGGCTGTACTTCTCTAATATTCGTATTTTCTGTACTTCTCTAATATTCATATTTTAAAATTCTAGCTGTATTAGACACTAACAAAAATCAATGAAGACCAACCAAGACTGACAAGCCAACTAACCAAAGTGAAAAGTCTCTTTGTCACCACAAAACCTGAAAAGGAGAAACAAGCAAATGTCTTCTGTAGAATTTAATTTGCTATCCATATTGCTCCCATAGCTGCTCTTCCTTTATTGCCTATGAAGGATAGAGTCATTCTCCACACCAGCATCGACCTCCTCAAGGACCAAATATATTCTGCTATGTGAATGTTGCATCAGAAAACAGGTTTTTAAACAAAAAGGGGGAGGAGGGAGAGGGTGGAGGGGTAGGTGATCTGCTCAGTACAATTCCATTCCACCTGACAGACTGCAGAATTTACAGAGCAGAGATGGGAAATCAGGTTTTTATTAGGGAATATAATGCTGGCTTGAAATATTTAAGATCTTCAGAGGTGACAGAGAATCAGCTTATGAAACCTGAAATTGTCTTCTGTTTTGGTAGGATTTGCTTTACTCTCGTTTCTCTCCTTTTGCTAGCATAGTCAGCAGACTTTTTTTCCAACCAAAAAGCAGACATCTCAGATAAATGCTGACAGTATGAATGCTGAAAAGGGCATCTCTGTTCCGTAAGTTTACATTGGAATCATGGAAGTGCAGTGGAACAGGAATGAAACATGAGAACAGTTGCGAAGCAGGGTTTTTTTGGGTGTTTTGTGTTGGGTTTTTTCTTGTGAAAATATGAGATTCTGGGACTGAGGTTCCTATTACAAGAAAACAGGAGTGGGAGAAAAAAATGGTTTGCACATATCCAGAGCTTTCAACCTCCTAGTATGCTGTTGTTGCAAATGACATTGTATATTGCCCATAGCCAGAGAAACAAAAAATGAGGAGAGATTGCACATTGGCATCACAGGATTCCGCATCTCATTCAGAATATCTTCTGTATTTTCAACGGCATGCTAAGTGAATCTTTTAAAGGACTACTATTTCACTTGCATCATTTCTGCACCCTTTATAGATGGAACTAATGAAGTAGGGTCACTTTTCAGATCAAAATAAAGCAAACTTATCAGAACTGAGTGACCAAGAGCCTGGTGAGTGCTGTCAAGACACACAGAAGTATGGCACAGAAGAAACCTTGCCTTTACTTATTCTTTCCGCTTCCCTCTGCGTGCCTTTTGAGTGTGCGTGGGCAAGAAAGCAGTGATATGCATGGGTACTTCCAGTCGATTTTATTTTTATTGATTCTTTGGCTGAAGAGAAGTTCCTGTGTCATTCTGAGATACAAGGCCACAAGTGACAATTCTGTTGATCACAGCTAGCATCTTTTAAGAAGACCTTGAATAAAAAAAAAAAAGCATGTGTCCTTTATTAGGTATTCTGAATAATAAGTTGTTCTTGCATTGGATCTAGAGTTTGTGAGACTGCAGAAATTGCATAGTGCATTGTTCTGCTGATTTTTTTAATAGAATATTTTCTCATATTGTGACTGAATTTCCTATATGGTTTGTAGAGATATGCATGAAAACTTTCATTTGTGTTTGTGTTTTAATTACAGGTGCTGTTCTTATGTGGGTCGAAGGGGAAATGGTCCTCAGGCTATATCTATTGGCAAGAACTGTGATAAATTTGGTATAGTTGTACATGAGTTGGGTCATGTGATAGGTTTTTGGCACGAACATACACGACCAGACCGTGATGACCATGTCACCATCATTAGAGAAAACATCCAGCCTGGTGAGATATTCTGATAAGTATTTTGGAAAAAAAAAAAAAAATCTGTTTATTTTTGGTGTTTCTTTCATCTGCTCAACTCTTTAAAACTGAATGCTGAATAGCAGAAATGAACTGAATAGCAGAAATGAGCATTTATGCCTGCTATTCCTCTTAGCTAGACTGATCTCAAGCTGATTCACAAATGAAATACTGTAACTAAAATATAATATTTTCTAAAGATCTGGCCAAGTAGCAAGCCATTAAATAGTATTGGCTAGGAGAGAAATAGTAATCATGCTCAAAAATTTTGAGGGAAGCCATTGCTCCTAAAGCCCTTTAAAAGTCATGTTTCTGTGCTTGAGAAAGGGCTTTTCTTTCATATTCTTTACTGAATGATAAGTAGAAATATGTCAATAGCTTTTTAGCTGCCCAAGAGGTTTAGAGCTGGAAAAGCTCAGGACTTTGAATCTGTGACAAAGATGGGCACTGTTCCCATAGTTTCCGAATTACTGGTTCCCTACAGAGCTTGCAGCTTTAGCCAGTGGCCTTGGTGTTGTTGAGACAAAGCATCTGAGGAACCTGAGAACTTTCAGTTGTGACTGTTATCTCTTTGTCAGTCTAGCTGTTGTGTCCACGCTTGTGTCGTGTGGGCAAGATGGGAGGGAACTAGGCATGTTTCATTTCCAACGTTCATAAATGTGCATGGTCTTTGTGAAACACTGATTTTGACTTACGGGAATTCTCTGCTCAAGAAGGGGTGAAGTCAGAAATTGTCCAATGATAGGTTGGAGTATTTGTCTGTTCCTGTAGAAAATGTTTTAAAACAAAATAGATTTGAGATGCAATAAAATGTTGCCACCTCAACTAGGACTTGAAAGACGACTGGCAGCTGATACACACTCTCACAAGTCTCCGAAGTCCTGAAAGGGCATGTGCATCCAAGCCTTCCTTCTGTTCTCTCTGCGTCACTGAGTTTTGTAGATGCCACAAGTGCTCTTCCCCTATGCTTTTTCTGCAATGGGGAAAATCAGCTGGGAGTGCCATGCTCAGCCTCCTGTGCTCTCTCCTTTCAGTTGTCTCTCTAGTTTCTGGCTGAAACAACTTCTTGTGGTGTGGCATGAGCTTGAGGACCACTAAATGGAATCAGGAAGTCATGACCACCAAGACATTTGGGTTTTGTTATATTATGCAAATTATGTTGGTTCATAATGTTAATGCCACTGCAGTATTTTTTTGCAAGATACCAATGGGAGTATGAGTTGGAGTAAGGGATGCTTTGCATCTCTTAATACACTGCTTAGGACAAAGAACTTCTGGTCTGGAATTATGAACTAAGTATAATTCTTTTGTTCCTCTTCTGCTTTCGTTAAGTTGCAACAGCTGGCTCTTGCAAATGTGACTTTGTAGTGTTTGCATTATATGGGGGCTCAGTCTAATGAGTCTACAATGAAGAGGGTTCTTCTGGGGTCTTTGCAGTCAAAATGATTTCCTTCTGGAATTAAGAACCAAGCGAGCAAATTTTATGGGTTCTACATGAAGCGCAACATAATGTGTGGGACCTTTATGTGGGTTAGGTGAATGAGAACAGTCTTTCTAAATGCCAAAGATAGGAATTTGATGTGTGTTTCAGAAGATGTCTGCTCTCTTGGTTAATAAAAGCACACAGTTACTCCCAAATGGCTAAGATTTATGAATGTCAGTGAGTAATTAGGTGAGGATCTTTGTTGTTTTTCTTTTCCTGTTTGGTTTTTATCTTCACAAAAATAGATACTAAAGAAACTCTAATTAACAATAATTCGTAGGTCAGGAATACAACTTCTTGAAGATGGAGCCTGGAGAGGTGAACTCCCTTGGGGAACCATACGACTTTGACAGCATTATGCACTATGCCAGGAACACCTTCTCAAGGTTGGAGTCTCAGGTTATACCTTTTGACTTTTAATTCTATTCCTCTCTGTGAATGCTGAGAACTATGCTTTTTTAAGTATTCTGAAATCACTTAAAATATCCCTTGCAATATAGTATTCTTACAGCAGTCAAAACACATCTTGTTTATTTTAAGTCAGAATAATGTAATTATATTTTTAAACACATTTTGTTTCTGTTCAGTTTCAAAGCAGCCTTTTGATCTTCCTTCAGTTCTTTAGATTTTAAGACAAGATAATCTGGAAACATCATTTCATAATACTCACTTTCTTTTTGTCTCCACAAAAATTTGGATTTAGAAAAATGAAATGAGTGAAATGCTTAGGAACTTTGTGTAACATAACTTGTTCTCTTAAAGAGAAATCTCCTTTGATGCGTAACGTCTGAGTAACTATGGATTATGCGAGTAGAACACGTTATGGTATTAGGACATCTACCATGCAAGCCATAGCCTTTGCTAAGGACTGCAGTCAACCATTCATAACAGAGGCTTCAGCCTCTTCTATATTGTCTGTACAGATTGTTACTGTCATCAAAACCATATAATAAAGAATTCTCCTGGTTTTGCTCTGGCCTGTTTTAGGCTGATCCATTCCCAACTCCATACTAACTCACGTGTGGCTTGCTCTGAAACCCTGCATGGTTGTGGGGAGCTGTACAATGAGCTGTTCCCCTAGGCTAGCTGTAGTCTGGAGAACAAGCAAAGCAGAAGTCTTTTCACCTGGTCTCCCATTATATCTCATAGCAAGTCACAGTCTAGCTAATTACTCTCTAAAAATACCAGAGTAATGTAAATTAAAAAAAAGCTTAAAAAAAACCCCAACAAAAAATGTTTGAAAAGTGGTGTGGCAGAAATACTAGACAATCTGAGACTCTGAAATAAACTGAAGACCACCAGAAATCTCACCAGCCTTTGCATGTGTCTTAAGTTTGTTCTCTCCAATATAAATGATATTTTTAAAAATAAACAAACAAACAAAAAACAACCCCCCCCCCCAAAAAACAAAACCAACAACCCAACAAAAAGCCTACCAAATAATGTATTCAGCATACACATAATTCACCGTTGGAAGAGCATGGGAATGAGCCACATGAGGTAGTTATTAGTCATATCACTTAATCCAGTTACAGATAGATTACCATAAGGAAGAGATTATAAGAACCTATATAAAATAGAGTAATTTAACAAGCTGGAACCCCCCAGACTCCTAGGGCAATGACAACATCAAGATAATTTGATTTGTGGGCCCTGATCTCACCACTTTCCAAGCTGGCAAAAACTGATAGTACCATGAGTAGGCATGCCCTGCCCCAAGGTACAAGAGGTTGTTACTTCATACTGTTTAAAAAAAAAAAAAAAAGCAAACCCTTGATGTCGTGTATTGATTTGCACTGATTTATCTTGAAAGCATGAGTTGTGCTCAGTGTGGAATATTGCCAGCTGTTTGTTATTAGACTTTACTCACCCGGACAAGTAGTAGAAATCACAAAGTTCTAGTCACACACAGTAATGATGTTCATGCTGTATTAAAACTGCTACAGATTGTTCCCTTATTAAAGTGCTAATACATTTAAGAGAGGATTGTTTTCGTATTTTTCAAAATACGAATAGCATCAGTTTCAGGTTGTAGTAAAAATAAGTGGAAAATAAAATTATAATTTATAGATACAAACACTTTTTTGAAATAATAATGTGCCTTATTTCTAGAAACTGAATAATGCCATAAGTAGTTTATTTCACTGCTTAGATTAGGGTAACATCCTGAGATGATTCTTTTTTTTGCAATTTTCTAGTGATGCCACAAGAAATCTGCCTGGGTAAAGAGAGCAGTATGTACCTGTAATACTCAAAATGGTTAATTTATTATAATTTGAAAACCAATCAGTATTCCTAACTACAAAGATTGTTACTATTCATTCATTTTTGGACCTACATTATGCCTGAAAATATCAGTTTTACTTTTCAATAAAAGCCCCATAAGTATACAAGAGAATATAAAAAAATTAAACAAGAGAATACAGAAACATATTCATCTGTTAACTTCCATTTTATGGGATTTCAGGGATTTTCAAATTCTGTAACACGATAATAGAACTTAGTTTTGTACCTTACTCTTTTAAAATTTATTTGAGAATACCAAAATATTTTGGATCATACTTAAAATTTGGGAAATTTTGAATAAAACTGCACTTTGGAACAAGTGTGCTTCTCTATTACACCAAGTCATTTAGGGTAAATGTTTTGAAATCACATATGGTAAGTTGATATTTTATTGTAAAGCAAGCAGAGGCTGGCAAGTAAGCATTTATGTTTCAAAAGCAGCAGCGGCTACAGTAGAGTCAGATCTGTTACAACACCTGACAGAAGAATGATTGGCAAGTGTGCCTGACTTTACCTGCTCTTACATGTGTAAGTTAGACTTTAAGACTTCCCTTAAAAACTTTGTTAGAAATAGGAACTTTGTGATTAAGAATTTTATGATAGGTCTTAATTTATGTATTTTTATATAATTTTATTTTTTTTTTTTCAATGTAGTAAGACCTTAACAGCAGTGCCTTTTTCCTGTGTAGTCTTAATAGTAGTAAGAGATTTCCCTCCTGTTGTTTAACAGGGATATAAAAGCTGATGTTAATTGATGTACTGAAAGAAGATTCTTTTTTGATAACTTTGCATAGAGTTTGCCAACCTGAGAAATTTTTATGACATGTTTTCTGTATTTAAAGTTCTGCATTTTACCCTCTTATTTATGCCAAATGTAAATTCTAGATTTACAAGATAGTATTATACATTCATAAAACTCAGACAGTTTTATGACAGAAACCTGATAGGGTTTTTTGGGGTCTATTTTTATTTTTATTTTTTTTAGGGGCATGTTTCTGGATACCATTCTCCCTTCCCGTGATGATAATGGTATACGACCTGCCATTGGCCAACGTACTCGTCTAAGTAAAGGAGATATTGCACAGGCAAGAAAGCTGTATAGATGTCCAGGTATTGCACCACAAACAAACAAAAACCACGTGCTAGCAACTGTGTGACTCGTTGTTCAAGAGGAATGATAAATTTTTTGAGTCAGCTGCTCAGTAGTCTGTTTCCATGTTGGCAACTGACGTAGGCAGTTCAAGAATTGAATCATAAAACAATCTTATAGGTAAGGTCTTTGGAATGCAAAGCACTTAAGGACAGATAAACTGTATGAAACAACACTTAGTTTCATGTCATTTCAGTCTTTGTTTTCCTTAGCTGTTCAATGATGAGGAAAAAAAAGATGTTTAATATCACTTGTGGTTTGCCTGTTGACTGGAGTCCTTTTTTATTTTAATTCAAGTAGAGTGCAGAAGGAGCAAATTAAATTATTGTAATCAGCTCTGAACACATTATATTTTTTGAAAATTTGACAAATAACAAGCCAGGACAACTAAGTTGTAAACTTTTTTATGGCTGAACTGGTTAGATCTTATTACAAACTTTATACAGTTGTAACAGTTACATTTAGTATTTGAATATCTTCTGCCTAATTCTAGCATCCTATAATTTCAATGCACATTAGTGGTTTATCTCAAAATAGCATTGGGGTAGAGTTGCTGTCTGTCTCAGAGGCACGAGTAGCAAGTCTGGAGTAACCCAGAGTCAACTCTGGTTGCTCTCTTGTGCTAGTTCTTCTCTAAGTGCTGGCAGAGTGGTGGAAATCTCAAAGCAACAGGTTTTACTTTCCTTGCTCTAGCTACAGCTGAGACCAATTTTAACCTTTGGTGTAAACTGAAGCAGTTCAGAGGTGCCATCTCTCAGTCAGAATTTGCCAGCAAGGTCCTTGTGGCAGACTAGACATACCAGCTCTGTGCCACTTAAGTTTTACAGCCCTCCTGCTCCTCATGGGAATTAATGCAGCTTCAGTAACTGTTTTAAGTCAGATATGTGGCTACTTTTTACTACTTGGTCAATACAGAAGGACTAAAAAGAGGGATCAGGACTGAAGTGATGGAGCTGCTTCAGATTTGTATCAGCAGCAGTGGGATCTACTGAAGATCTGGGGCATCTGATGTGCATTTGATGTACATCGTACAGCTGAACTATGCTTTTCCTTTCTGCTGTAAGTACACTGAATCATAATCTCCTATATATCCTGAGAAACATGCACAGTGTTTCTGGGCCTACCAGAGGAGAAACCACTTTAACATACTTTCTTTAACAACTGCTCCTTTTGGAATAATTTTTGCTCTTTCCTTTTGGTATAGAAAGTACTTGAATAATGTCATTCTTCTTGGCAGCGTTATTTCTAATAGAAGTATACAGAGAGCAACAATTTCATAAACACAGAGAATACGTATCTATTTTAATAAAAGACAAATTTTGGAGACAGAAATAGTCTATAGAATCAAATAATCTGTGAAAGTAGCTAGTATCTTATGATCACATCGATTTAAGAAAGAAAAAAAACCACCTCAGCCTAGGCTGTTTAGTGTATGTATAATAATCTAACATGCACTTTCAGTCAACTGAAAAAGACGCAATGTGCTTTTTGAGCTAATGTTCAAATAGATGTTCAGAGAAAATGTCCTTTTCATATAAATCATGAAAATGTGTAATGATAAGTTATCATTTCTTTCAATGTCTGAAAGTCTTGCTGAAATTTAGTTTCACAGTATTGTAAAACCATGGCTGTTCAGCAGTAGTGTGTAAGTTATTTTTTGCAGCACCGGTGAACACACTTCAGAGGGATAATAAAAATGAACTGTGGTTGCAGGATCATGCTCCTTTTCTGGCGCTTCGCTTCAGCAAACTTTGGGATAAAAGACGTTGGTTTTTTAGCCTTGCTTAGATGAGCCAGTCCATAAAAAAAAGTGAGTTTTGAGAGCGAGAAAAAGGCAGAAGGTTTTGCTACAAATTTTAAATAGCATGTTATTTAACATGCTATTTTTTTCAGTTAATATTTTTAACAGAAGCTGCATAACTGAATAACACAGCACAAACTTAAACATCCAATAAAGCAAGCAACTCTCTGAAAGTTGCATGGTACTTGTGATCTAATAAATTTTCCAGCAAATAGTGAGACTGAAAATTCAGACATTAAGCTTTTGGTGTTATGAAAAAAATCATGTGATCATTGTAGTACACAGCAATAAAATCCCTGACACTGTGTTGTTTTTGGAGGTGTGCTGTATTTCCTATTTCAGATAAAAGATGTTAATCATGATGTCTGCTTATGATAAAATAGCTGTGAATGTTTCAAACATGAATAACATCTGCATTATTTTGTGTGTTCATTTGTGTTGCCTTAAATGGGATACAATGAAAATACAGAAAACAGTAACTTAAATAAATCAGTATTTTCCAGAGATGCACGCTTCTTTGATAACGGATTTTCTGGTATTGTGCATGTTTCGTTTGGTGTTCTAGTTATTCCTGCAAGCAGTTTCTGGTCCAAGAAGCCTGCTGCGTTTTCTGGGGCCCGTGAACATGAAGTTGAGCTCAGGGCTGCTGGAGAATACAGCTGATCCTCACAGCAGTGAGGCAGCTGAGCTTCCCGGGTTGTTTTAGCTAGTTGGGATATTCAGGGTCATTATTCAGGAAAGGACTTAGTGACCGAGAAACAGTTTTGAGCCTGGTGAAGCCAAGGCATGAGATTTGATAACCTGTCTTTCATCAGCTGAGTAAGTGCCAGGACTCAGGGCTCCCAGTAACAACCGCAGCAACAGCAATTTTGACTTGTTTTTAACTTTTTGTTAGGACTTTTGTCAAAGGAAAACATAGTTGCTGGTAGGGATCTGTAACATTTTAATACTGAGTGACATTGTTACATGATAGAATAGTAAGGAGAAAGCGAGCAAGTAAATTGAGAGTCCTTCCACTGCAATCTTATTTTGAACTTTGTTTGAGTGTCTTGCCATTTGAGAAACAGATCTTGAACTTCAAGGTTGGGTGTATTACAAGGATTTACAGACTGTCTAACAGAGTAATAAAATATGTTTTCTTCTGGTGTAGCTACTAAAATTTCAACAGGTCTACCTTGATAGTTCTATATAGAAACTGTAGTTGATTTAAAATGTATATGTAGTTTTACAGGAGCAAGAGAATAAGAAAGGAAAATGATGGAGAAGGATACTGTTAGGCAGAAAGAGAGGACAAGAAATAAGTGGGTAGGGTGGGACTGAATAACGGATGGGAAAGGAGGCTCAGACTGGTAGGAGAAGGCTGTTCAGAGGAAAAGAAGGTGGATGGAAGAAGTTCAGCAAATTTCCAAATTGCCAGGTTCTGTGACAGTATGTGTTGAAGGCGGCGGATGAAGGATAGCTAGCCTGGCTCTTTTTTGTGCTGTTCTCACTGTTCTTCACGTTTAACTTGCTCCCATCTCTATTAGATTAGAAAAGAGTGTTCACCTTCAGAAGTCAGCCTTTATTCACTACATAAGGAGGATTAAGGTTTTTAGATTAAGACTGTTTCCCTATAACTATAAAGAGGAATCAAGTCAACAGTAAAACACTGAGTTGTAGTAAACTGATTTAAGTTTTTGGTTTAACAAGCACAATAGCAGCACCAGATATTTTTAGGGCTCTGTGACAGCTATACATGCCATATATGTATAGGTGAGCCTATACATATACTAGACTTGGGTCTAAGTAAAAAGTATTAAAGATCTTAATTCTCTTTGGAAAAGCGTAAGCTTAAATTAGCCATATATGACAGTATGTATTTGCTAGTGCTATGGACAAAGGAAGGAGACTTGGTTCCCTAAGTGTCTTGGAGGATCTGGGCTTTGTCACTTGCAGATTTCACTATAATCCTTAATGGAACTTGACCATGTGCCTAGGACAGCCCCGAGAAGTGTTATACACAGGCTGTGTAACTAAACGCTGCTGCAGAGTTCACTGGTAGCAATTGCTTTGTGTAAGCATATAATCTACCTGCTGCCTGGACCCATTGCTAATCTTCTTTACAAGGAGAAACAAAAATAGTTTCCCTTTCCTTACTACAGAAAAGCTTATCAGAAATTTAACCTTCTCAAGCTGTAAAGCAGACAGGAGATTGGTTTAGTTTTTTTTTTTGTTGGAGAGTGTGTGTGTAGAGCTAAAGTGGCATTTCTGCAAGTGGTCTAGCCTAGTAAAATTTATATAAGGCATGACATTTGAGAGAGGGGAAAAAAGCATCAGAGAAAACATTGGCAGAGTTAATGATTAACAATGGAATAAAAATGTACAAATGCTTTATAAAGCAGAGGTGTATAAGATTGAAGTTGTAATTAATTTTTTCTGACATGAAAAATACTAAGATTAGTTCTTAAAAAATTTAAATAAGTGGCCCTTACCACTCATTTTACTTCTACATTTCTTTCCCAAAGTGGATTCCGTTACTAATGGACTGTCACACGGTAAAATGTTTATAATATACCATTTTATAAGCCTAATCACGAATACTGTAGTTGCCTCAGTTCAATTACAGAGAAAACCCTTACATTCTCTAGTGATAGAATTTTAACTGTTTCAGTTACCGTTGACCGATTGCAGAGAAATATGCTTTTAAACAAGAAATGCCCAAATATCACCCTACCTACAGTGGCTCTGGAAGCCAGCCTGGAACTCAGATCCCATAGATAATTAATTCAACTGTTGATTGGTATAACTGTTCTTGTTACAGTTCCCTTGAGTAACCAGGAATTTTAAATTAAATGGTAAATATGGTGAAAAACATAAAGCCCAAACATATTTTATAAATTCTAATTGTGTTAATTCTTAGTAGAAGTTATCCAATTACAATTTTTTTTAATGTTTTCCTTAAATTCAGAAATATTTATGAAAATTTTGATTTGACAGAGAGCTCCCAGACATATAATGTGGATATAAGTTAAATTGTTGGATTAATAGCTTTATTCTATAATTCCTAGAAAAAGAAAATGTTCCATGGCAGCTTTTCCAACTTAAAATTAATAGTTTTAAGGCTATATACAACTTCTGTGTATGGAGCATGGAGTGTTATTAATATTCTGGAGAAAATAATCCTGCACTCTGCATAAGAGCGAAAAATTCTGTAATGTTTTCAAAACCGTAAAGCTATTATGCTTAATTCATTGATGTGTTAGTTTACTTTTATAACGGGGTAATTTAGGGATTTTAATAGAATAAGGGGTAGATATGCCAGGGTCTTCCTCCTCTCCTCTTACTAATTGCAAGGCTGCATTTGAATTGACATCTTGTATGTCCCACATACTTCATAGCATTTTGTTGGCTTACATGCTTCACATTATGTGGTTATGTGCATTGCATGACTTCATAATCAATATTTGTGAGTTGAAGTTACAGTTAATTGAAAAAATGCAATGTGAGCAGAAAGGATTGGACAAATGGCATTCTCCATCACGTGTATGTCATCTGCTCAAGACTCGCCTAGTAACTGTAGTGTTGGTGAAATCGTTATAGCTAGAGCACACAGAAGATGTTCTAAAGCTTGAAATATAGTTGTATGCCTTGTGAGAGTACACTCATGCAATGTAGTCTCAATGAAGCCCTGCGTGGGGGGAAGAACAAGAGAGGGCTCTAAAAGCGGTGAGCAGAATACTTAGATCCTCACAGATCTCCCGAGTCGTGCGTGCAGCTGCTATGCGGGGCATCTCCTCGCTGGACTCTGCTTTCCTCTACTCCCGTACAAGACTACAATTTTACTCTTGGCCTTCTCTTAGGTGCTTTATGTATACGCTGTAAGCTACGATACAGTTCATTAGCGCTGGGGGAACCCAGTACAGTACCCTGCAATTTATTTAAGTTTGCATTCATCGCTGTGTTAAAAATAAATTGCGGTTAATTATGGATGTAGCATTTTCACTGAAAAGGCTTTGTACAGAAATAATTATTTAGCACTGAATACCTTTTGTGTATGTGTCATTTGCTGTGGCTGCCTGCAATTTTTTGAAGATAAAACCACATTTTTTAAATGAGGGGAGGAAAAGAAATTTTTTTTCCCTGCTTCATTCCTAAAGAACACGGTGACGGTGACTTTAGCCATTAAATTTTTTAGGGGCTGCACCAATCTTTCTCTTCTCTCCTCATCACAAGAACCATTTCAGTGTCAGAGAGCATATTTAATGCCTTGAATGGAGCTTATGCCTGATATTACAGTGTAGTTGTCAGATTACATCTTAGACGCATTTTAACAAGACAGCCTTTACAGCTGTGTTGTCTGTCTTTGTCATAAACAATCTCTTCCTTTGTCCCCTTTTATTTAAAGATTTTCCAGATCATTTATAATTCATTGAGATTTTGATGATACAGTAGTTCACCTGCTGGCAGTGGTAGCACTGTAATTTGAAAGCACTGCAGATCTGATTACACTGTCAGTCATGGGATAATATTCTCAAATTCACATCTCTCGTATCACACCTGCAAAATCAGTGGGTGAAACAACTTGATTAAGGTCAAAAAAGATGACTGACTGAGGTGTGACACCCTACCAGAATCAGTTTTAGTGCTGGAGAATGGCAAGATCTTCCAATGCTATATTTTAGTGTGAAGAGGAATTATTAACCAGTCCGCCAGCAGCTAGTAGCATGATTGACAGGTGAGATATGGGTGCTAAAAGCTTCAATAATAAAGAATATAAAAGCCTTTGGTATTTCAGGACTTTACATTTGCTTTGCTTTATTACTCATATCTCTACAAATCACTGTTGCAAGAGATTTTGTTGAATATAGGATTTAGTTTTCTATAACAATATAAATGAGTGAGTTTAGGTCAGATCAGTCTCTCATGTGGGCAAAGTACTAAATTAAATGAAACCACTGACGAAATTCCAGTGTGGTGCCAATCATGCTGTGCCAGCTTCTGTTTTACTTTTGGTTTAGTTCTTAAAGGATGTGTCTAAGGGTGTGGCTAACTTTTTTTTTTCACTGAAGTAAAATTATATGCATAATTTTGCAGTTGATTGACAGCAATGACATTTTTAAGACTGCTGTAATTTTGATTATGTCAGCAGACAGCACACAAGTGAAAGAGTACGTGGAAGAAAAACATCCTGTGTAAAATGGAATGAATGTCAGACTGGCTTAAAATCATTGTTTTGAATAAATTGTAAAATAACTAGTCTGTTTTCCATTCTGCATCTGCAGTGAGTTAAATGTATTCTGAGTAGATACTGGAAAGATGCATTTTTCTCTGTTAGGCGCATTCAATTTTATATTTTTACTGTACTTTTTTTCTTTCAGCCTGTGGAGAAACACTACAGGAATCTACAGGCAACTTTTCTTCTCCAGGATTTCCAAATGGTTATCCTTCCTACACACACTGCATATGGAGAATCTCTGTGACTCCAGGGGAGAAGGTATTTCAGCATTCCCTCAGCTAAACACAGATAGCATTTTAAAAATAAAATGTTGCGGTTTTTAGCTTTTCATTTAAGTTTAAGCTTGCATAATTATTGAAAACAATGGTATACCATAAAAAATGGGACCATGAACTATGTGCTATTGACTTGACTTTGGTCTGTGGCATTATCTATTTCGTGGCTGTCCATGTGAAATGAAAGCATGATTTCAATCTGCTACATGTTTGCATCATGAAATCGCTTCAAAACTGGCTCCTAATTCAGTTGGTGGTTCGGTGTAAAGGTGGAAGAGGTAGTTCAGGGTCCTGAATGGTCTCATCTCCAGCACGGGCTCGGGCGAGCTGACTGAGCTGCGTGGGACTGGTAGCTGGGCTCTGCCTAAGGAAGCTCTTAGTATGTTGAATGAGATGTTTCTAAAGTGAAACAGTAATAATGTGGGGTAAATAAAGTGTCATTGTAGGTGTTCCTTGGTATCAGTTCTAGTGCATATAGTTTTACTTTCTGGGCATCAATTTTAGGGGAAAAAGTGGGGGAAAAAAAATTGGCGTGGTGAGAGAAGTTTGGGGAGAGAAGTGTGCCATCCTAGTGAAAGCAAAACCTGTTCTTCTTGTGTACCTTTCAAAACATGCTAGCTGAATCTTGTTTTAAATTATTGGCTCAAATATTAGCCTGCCTCAAAACAAATAAGGATAGAGGGAGCGATGGGAAGTTTCACCTGAGACAAAATATGCAGGGGAAAAAAAAAAAGAGATGTAAGTTTCTTTACAAGAAGCAGTGGCTGACATTAAGTAGTCAAATACAGCCTAAAGACTGAAATATAGAACCTAGCGCCAGCCTCAGTAGTGGAGAGTCTAAAGAGGAAAAGCCAGCATTTGCCCCCAGATATTTCAGTCAGTTTTGTCAGCGGTCTCCTGCTCCGTATCAGACATAGTTTTCTCCTGATTGGATTACTTTATTCCATGTTTCTTTCAGGTCAGGGTCCTAGTAGACACCAAGAATGTATGTTCTTGATGTGCTAATAGATCCCGAGGAGCTGTAAGAGAATTTGCCACTGTGGGGGATGAAAGCAGAGACATTTGGAAAGCGTTTACCCTCCTCTGGGCAAGAGCCAGAGACAGGAGGAAAAATAAACATGCTCTGTGCTGGGAGGGCGTGGGTGGCTCTGCAGGTTGGCAGGGGAAAAACAAATGAAAACAGATGAATAAGAGGAGGTTTGCGCAAAAGATGCAAATTAATCTAGATAGGTAATTTTATGTCCCCACTATTTGTGTTGCTTCTTAGACACTGCTGTGATAACAACAAAAGTGGCTTAGGTTTCTTTTCTATTCCTCAGTTAAATTAATTAAAAAATTGTAGTATTCATCTGCAATTATTATTGGCTTTTGAAAACAATATTAATATATGAGTTAGAAAATGGTCATGCTTAAGCATTCATGGCATACTCCAACTTTGTGTAAGTCTATCTGTGGACGTTAGTGTAATTGTAATATATTGGTAATTCCATTATGTCTTGAGATTGTAACCACCACTGGAGCTGTATTACACTGTACAAAAGCTGTACAGGGAAAGCCCCTGTCTTGAAGTCAGCAATGTAAGAAGACCGGCTCCCTTCCCATCTTACCCCCCACCCAAATGGGGAAAAAGACTAAACAGAATTTTCTAATTGAAATTTGATGTGACAGACGTGTCACTGTAGGGCACTGTTCTGACCTCCAGCTCTCATAGTCTCCATATAGTTCAGCAAGAATGAAGTAAATTATATTTGTGCTAATGTCAAAAAGTTTGTTTTGTCAGTGCTATTCCCATAGCATATTGTCTGTCTTGAGATAAAGGACCCTATCTGCAGCAAGTACTTGATGTGAATAGCAGATAGCAGAAATGAGGTCTAAATCTTAACTAATGCATATATCACGGTACCTTGGACACACATTGTGCTTGATCCCAAATTTTCTCAGTAAATGACGATAACATATTCACTTTACAAAGGGAGAATAAATTATATTTAAATTTTTGTTCCTTGGATTGTTGCTTTGACCCTGATAGATTTCAGGAATGTTGTGTGGAGGTTAGAGTACATGTAAGTACATCGCATCATGTTCTGAAATGTCAGTCAGCACTTTAGTCACCTAAAAATAAACTGAAAAAGCATCAGTCCAGATTGTCTAGCTCTTGTGTCTTATTTATTGAGATTTAACATTGTGCTGTTTGAGCATAGTTTAGAGGACTTCTATCCTATCCATGCTGCTTTCTGCAAGTACAAACACTTCAATCTTTGATGGCAGGAAATTCAGTGAAGGACAGGACTGTGGTGGTAAGCACTAGCTGCAGCATTCCTTTTATTGATAGGCATCATGAATTACCAGCCCAACCTAAAATGTGTGCATCCCTATTACTAAAACAAGGCAGTTCATTCACCTTTTACTTTCTCTCAAGATTTAGGACTATATGGTAAGCAGCTGTACTCAGTATATCTATACACAGAAAAATCTCTGAGGGAGAATGGTGTTAGTAATACTGTATGCTCTCTGCCAGGGCGAATCCCGCCTTCTGGTGTGTAGAAATTTTGTTGGCATAGGGAGTTGCAACTGTGCCAGTGGGTTTTTTTAATCCACCTTTTTGAATAGGTTACAGTACTTTCCAATTTCCCTTAATGTTTTACATGAATGATAAAAGAGGAGAGATAAATCCTTGGTTGATATGGGAAAAAATGCCACCTGCAGAAAACTTAGTACTGCCTGGTGTTTGCTATGTATTTTGTGCTTTCTCATCCCAGGCAGTAGGAGGTGTGATATATTCTCTCTGAAGCTGCAGTAGTGTAATTGAATCTGCTGTGTAATCAATAATTCCTTAATTGTGCTGACAAATACCCATTGATTGTTTTTCCTGTGAAGACTTTCAGCCATCCTGTCCCCTTGAACAAGCTCTGCCTTGTCTGTAGCTCTATTTAATACTTTGCAGAACTGCAAATCAGAATCTTAAATATATTTATATTTGTTTGGTTTCCGACCAGAAATCATGCTGTGACAGATTGGGAGTTCTGCCTATGTACAGCTAATGATTCTGGTCAATGTTAAGGAATTGCTGTATCATCAAATACCTTGGCATGTCAGAGTGAGAAAAAGCTGTGAAGGTTATTTCATGTAGTTTCAAAGGTGGGACCACTGAGGAGGCTCATTAAATTTTAATGGTTTCCATTTAGATAGCAGCACTTTGAGACAATGACATGATCACACCTAAGTAAAACCGTCCTTTTCCCAACTCTATCCTGGCAACTAAGGTTTGTAAAAAGGCAAATTTCCAAACAGAAAACAGAGATGTCTGATGTTTCAGCTGTGTCATGGAAAATGGAAAACTTGTGGCTAGACTGGTGAGAGACCTCCAGGCTCTACACAACTGAGCCAATGGAGAAGGTATAGCATGTGGCTGCCATAACTTGCTTCCCACAGGGCCGGCTGGGTTAGCCTAAGCAGCTGTGGAAGGTAGCCTGACCTTAACCCAGCTGCATCTCATCTGGGCAGAGAAAAAGGCTCCCCCTTGTGAACCCTTCTGTCTGCACAGCTGGGGTGAGGTGGGCATGGGTGGAAAAAGATAAGGAGACTGCTGAGGGCAGAAGGGTTTTCAAGTAGTATGGCTAGATACAGAGATACCTACCTATGGTCTGAGAAACTCAGGCAAAAAAGAAGGTAAGGGTTTAAAAGAAATCAGAACTGCAAAGTGGATGAGCTGAAGAGAAGAACAAAAATTTTGTAGTTGGTGAGGCCTCTATTTGAAGGACAAGTTGAAGAAGAAACAGTCTGCAAAGGACAGAGAATTGCTGTGTGAATATACATTGCTGAGAGAATATACAGGATCTCTCTGCCATCCTCAGAGATAGATTCATATAGCACTTGGAAATGTAAGTTTCCTGAAGCAGAGGAAAGTATATGAATGATTGTACTTTTAGCCAGATCTGCATATTTCTCACGGAGAATAACATGGTAAGTAGGTAGTTTTGTAATTCTGATAATATTTATGCATTTATTTCTTCGGTACATGTCCCTGAAGGAGTGCCTGAATAGTAAAGGCAAAATGCCCTGTGGGTTAGACATCTGGGAAAGGGTGCACGTAAGCTAGAAGTCTGAGAGGTGTAGCAGTCTGGAAAAGGGTGCACGAAAGCTACAAGAAGTTTGAGAGGTGTAGCAGTAGGCAAAAGCAAAGACGTGAGTTGTAAGGTTCCCTTTCCGGGAAGGAATGGCATGGGAAGTCTGCGTCTAGGAAATAATACAGGGAAGTTGAAACAGGAGGTGTGGTGCTGCAGTTAGACTAAAAGAAGCATGAGAGCATATGGATGGACACGGCCACAGTAACCTAGTGAATGTCAGCTGAGAGGATCAACAAATGCTTTGATGCACGCCATTTATAGGTAAACAGTGCAATAGTCTGGAAACTGAGTAGTATCTGTCAATTTTCTCAGTAACATTGGAAAGAAAACATTCTTCCTATTTTGCAAAATTAAAAAAAAAAAAAATTCTCCACCAAGGCCCTGGTGAAAAACTGGCAAGGGAAAAATGAGAGCTATCTGAAGAGACATGTAGCGCAATAGTTGGATTGAGGACAGAGGTTGTCTTCAAGATTGTAGTGCTTGCTGTGCCGAGAGTGCATCCAAAGCGTGTGCTGTGCTTACCTGAATCATTCCACTTGTCCCACTGCTGTTGAAATTTGTTCTACTTAACCTGACTAGCCACATCTGAAATGGGAAAGGAGTTGTAAAGTCTAGCTCACAGAACTTGCAGAGATATAGGAAATCTAGAATCAAACCTTGGATGTCTCAAAGTTGGAAGTTCAAATCTTTGGAGTTCAACAGTGAACTGTCTGGAAGATTTGCTTACTGGCTTTCACAAAACAAAAAACCCTCCCAAGAGACACAAGCAACACTCCGTCCTCTCCACCCCCACTCAATTCCCTACCTGCTCTAGCTTTAAAAGCACTGATTTGGTGTATTTTATGTATAAGAGCTCTTTATTGTTCCAATTCACCAAATGATTAAATGGGTGAGCATTTCATTATCTTTTTAAATTCCATGCTTAGGAACACATCCCCTAGCTACATAATACAAGATATTAATTGAAACTGTTTTTTTCATTAGGGCTTAATTTGCTTTGTTTTTCAAGGTTCAGGGAAAAGGTATCAGTATTGAAAAATAGTTCAAGATATTAGAATATCTATTACTGCAAACCTTTCAGTATAAGAAACATGTTTTCCTTAAATTCATTTCTACTGTAATTTCTATTGCAACAAAGGGAAGGGATTGCACAGCAATTGTATCTGATTTCAGATTAGTCCATTTTCATCTCTGAGCTCAGGAAGGAAGCCTACAATATAATTTGGTGACTATTCAGTGCTGTCCTGATGGTCCTTGGCACGCTTCATTGTCCATACTTTCATCCCACAAGCCTGTGGCTGCCAGCATAATGTGCCTCACTGTACAGGACTTCTGGCTGTTGAGTTTTATGTGTAGCCTTACAGAGGTTTTCTGTTTCCCATGGCATCATGGTAGTAAAGGTGAAAGCTGAATAGAATCACCTGTGAGTTTGGTCTTCCACCCAAACAGTCAGTAGTGTCAGCACTAGGGGATAGGGGAAGATACAGCTTTTAAGATTAAGTCAGAAAGTTTCCCATTCTCCATTGAAAGCAAAAGAGGTTTTTGAGAATGTAATTGCTCGTATGGATGTACTTACTTATTTTTTGTGGAAAGTAAGTGAAAGCAAAACCCCTGCTAACACATAGTGTTTTGCTATGAAAGATTGTCTCCATTTTACATTGTTTGGAGATGAGTTTTACCATGACTGACTACCACCTACACATCCAAACCACTCAGCTTTCTGTTATCTTTAAATTAGCTTCCTCCAATAGATAATAGTTTTTATCTTCTTAAAATTAAACTGTCTGAAAAAGTTCTGCCGTTCTGGTTTAATATTGTACTATGTTGTGGTTGGAGAGACACATGTTGCCTTCAGAGGAGATGGAAGTAAACCATCCTGTCTGACTATCTGGGCCCATTGTTCCAGTTACGGTGTTATGTTTCCTCCTTGCAGCTGGACTAAGGGTAAATTCCTCTCCTTTCAACTGACACTCACAGCTGCTTCATAGGCTGCCATGGAGGTATATTTTTGCAGTGTGAGGTATTTGCTACTGTGCAGCAACTCATATTTGCTTTATAATAGCAGGTTTCAATTGTGAGTTTCTAGGATCAAAGCTGAAAATAAAACCACTTTTATGCTCATATGTAAATAAAGAAGATTTTTAGTTAGGTTGAAATATTTATTAATCTACACTGAGGAACTGGTTTGGAAGAAGATGAATTCTTTTTCCAAATACACCTGAATCTGATGAAAGGGTATGAATTGGAAATTATTTTATCATACAAAATATGACTGATTTTTAATCTTCTTGTTTGGTCTTATCCCTGAAATTGCAGGACATGATGGTAAGACTGTCCCAGTCAGTCAGGGTCCAAACTGTATCTATTGTGTTATCCTGTGATCCAGGATGAATCCTATTCCTGTGTTAAAAGTGTAAGTTTATGGCAGTTTAGGATTAGTATTTCTAAACCAAAGTGGGATAATGTAATGGTATAGGGTAGTTTGATATTAAGTATTGAAAATATGCCTTTTTACAGATGTGCTCAGTAAAATTGGGAGTCCAAGTTCAAAAGTTCCAGAAACGCACAGAACTCAGATTTCTGTATAAAAAGCTTTATTATAGTTTGATTAAGAGTCATTAAGGGACTGTGTACCATTTGTTTTAGTGATACTGCTCTCAGCATTACTGTCCACCATTGTCAATATTTAACTTGTCTGAAAGTAAATTATCTTGTCAAAACAGTAGTAGAAGGAAACACAAACCAAGATGAAACAACAAGTATTTTTTTACAGTTGTCAGTGCTGATTATAGTCAGAATAGAATGGAAGAGGAATTGGCAGGAGAATTATCAAATAACATACTTAAAATTATATTAGCACTTTATTTTGCCTTATTAGCATTCTCAAATTTTTATTTCTCAGTGAAAAGCTCCCTGTAAGCAATTAAATGTGAGTAGTCTGTCTTGAATCCGCTCAAATATGTAAGATCAAATAAAAAACTTTTAATGTTCCCAAACAACTTTTTCTTACTATAAGGAATAATTGAGGAGAGGTTAATTAAGTGTCTAAGTAGTTAAATCCTGTTACAGATGACCACTTTGGCTTCAGTTCTGCAGAAAGTTGTGTGATCATTTTCTAGTATTAACCACACATGATTTAATTAGGTGTTCTCCTCTGATTGCAGATTGTTTTAAACTTCACCACCATGGACCTTTACAAGAGCAGTCTCTGTTGGTACGACTATATTGAAGTAAGAGATGGCTACTGGAGAAAATCACCTCTGCTTGGTATGCAACTGTTGAATGCTGCACTGTCCATAGTTACCATACTCATTGAGTTCAATGGACTTGCTTGCTGTTGAACCCACAACAAACCTCTTGGTTTTCAGGTGTCTAGAATATATCTAAACTAGGGGATGGGCAAAAACTCTAAATGGCCTCAAATAAGTCGTTTATTTGACTTCAAGCCTCAAGCCTTCCTTTCATTGCAGCTAGCTGTTACTCAGCTGCATGTGTGGAAAGATGAAAACTACAAAACGTGCAACTTTTTGCTTTGCTTACAGGTATTGAAATATGAAGTTGCCATAGTTTTGTTCACAGAAATGGGGAAATAGTATACAGACAAATCTGTAGAGCATGTGGTGGGAAATCCATAGAGCACGTGATGAGCACGTGCACTGTGGTTGAGAGCACCCATTGTAGAGTTGTACTAATGATCTCTGTTCCTGTACTTTTAATATTATGAATAGAAGATTACTTCTATTTTTCTTTGCATGTCCTTCCCTGCTCTCGCAGAGAAAAGACATGCAAAGCAATAATGAATTAAATCTTAGAGTTGCAACTAATATGCAGGAAGCTGCAGCCATCCTTTTCTTAATTCAGAGGGTTGGTGGGGAGATTTCACACCCCATAATGCCACTGCCCAATCCAGAGGCTTCATTTGATATTCCGTGATCTTCTCTGATTGAAACTGGGGATTTCAGACCATAGGAAACATGAAAGTCTCCAACTTCTTGGGTCAGTTTTGTGGTTGTTTTTAGAATGAAGACTAAAACTATTTGTTAGCGTCCTAAGAGCCACAATTTAAAAACAGCAAAAAAGAAAGAAAAGGAAGCAGATACAGAGGACAGGTTTTTAACAGTAGTGCCTGTTTTCTTGGCGTTAAAAAGAAAAGAAAAAAGGAACAAGACCAGGCAGTAATTACCCTTTTCTCCTGTTCCCTTCTCTATCACCTAAACAAACAGAAATTTCACCTACCTAGGCTAAATTTAAGAGGATAATATAGTCTAGGGTCATTTGGATGTTAGTTTTTAAATCTCTTCTGTCCTTAGACACAATGAGCGGTATTACTGTGACTGAGATTATGTTCCTCTCTTAAGATTAGTACTCACTTTTCCCTTCCAAAATGCCCACGTTTATATGTATAGAAACAATCTATTACAATATTTTTTCTACTTAATTCCACTAAAGTTTTATACTTAGACTTATGAGCCTGACTGCAATGAAAAGAAGTACTGAAAGCTTTATAATAAAATCTTTGTGTATTAGGTCCTGATCTGCAGAAACACATGTGCTTAACCATAAGCATGTGAATAGTTCCACTGAGTTGGTTATGCTACTCCTGTTTATAATGTTAAACACTTGTATAAATGTTTGCAGCATTTGGCTTCAGAGGCAGCAGAAAATGCAGTTACTGGTTGCATGTTTTTAGGCAGGTTTTGTGGTGACAAACTGCCAGAAGTCCTTGCATCCTCCGACAGCAGGATGTGGATCGAGTTCCGTAGCAGCAGCAACTGGGTTGGGAAAGGTTTTGCAGCAGTTTATGAAGGTAAGCCTCTTACAGCATTAAAAATGACTTGATTATGGAAGAAAAATATTAACCGGATACCTTTGGATATTTAAAAAAAAAAAAAAGTCAGAAATAACCTAAAATGAAAGCAGTATGTTATTACTAAAAGAGACAGTAGGTGTTAACTTACTAGACAGAACATTTTGAAACTCTTCCTGTGATCAAATTTCAGATGACCTCTTTTCCAGGGACATCACTGATAATATTTATAAGCATTTTTTACCAGTTGTTTAATTAAATAAATGTGCATGTTCTTGTGCTTAGTGTGTGGAAAGATTTCTTTGAGTAGTTTCTGTTTATTCTTTAGAAAAATATGATTTAAGTTTTCCATATGGTCTGGGATTACTTAATAGAGACACTCCCCCACACTGAGTATATTAGCAAGTCAACATTCACCTGTTTAAAACAGAGCCTGTTTTCTTAAATATTGAATCTAAGGTAGTAAACTCTATGATTTAGTTGATATTCACAGATCTTTACATGATTATCAGTATGGACCCTGACAAGCACATTTACTTTTCATGAAAATATTTTTTATTTATATTAGTTGTTTCTTCAAATTCAGTGTAAGCTTGAAGTGATAAACTGTGGGTTAAAATGCATGGTTCATTATAAAATATGAGATTTCAGTCTCGTTTGTCTCTTTCTAAAGGTTAATAAATATTAATGAAGGATGTTTATTAAATATGTTTCAAGGGCGAACAAGAAGTAAAATTTAATTATTTTGACCTTTTAAATATATTCTGTAAAATGTATAGATTGAGATTATCTGTGACTCCAAAGTCTTCCTGGACACTGTAGACATGTTTAGAGCTATTAGAAATGCTGAATTATATTCGCTAACTGAAATACGTATAGTGGTTTAAATGGATTGTGTTTTCAATAATTTGTCCTTGGTAGTCTTTTTAAGTCTTCTCCAGAGTAATCTTATCATTATTTTTAAAGAGGGGAGCATAAAATATCAGTTTTGGGGTGGGGAATAGAAAATGTCATTACTGACAATAAGAATTTTATGCTTTTGTCAGCTATCTGTGGAGGTGAAATCCACAAAAATGAAGGCCAGATCCAATCTCCCAATTATCCTGATGACTACAGACCAATGAAAGAATGTGTGTGGAAAATAACAGTGTCAGAAAACTACAATGTAGGATTAACCTTTCAAGCATTTGAGGTAAAGGCTTTTGACTGATCTCAGAAAAGCATCTGGTAGATAAGTGACAGTGACATTTAAGGGAATCCTCATTAAACCTGTGAATGAATTTAAGAATTCTCTATGAAAAATAAGCTCCAGAATCCAATTCTATTCTCCATGAAACCTTCCTTGCTGCAGAAATTTTCAAGAAGATTAAAGGTTTTTCATGTTTTCTATGCTATTTGAATGAGAATGTTTAAAGTGTTGACAAGGGTCGCAGTTTAGCAAATACATAATCCAGTTCTGTTAAATAATTGCGATTTTTTTTCTTTGCTAAATCTTACTGTTAAAAAAGAATGTCTATCTGGAAAGAAACCAGTGTGGTTTTTGGCTTCTGTTTTGAGAAGAAAGAAAAAAAAAAAAAGTTTTCAGTTTACAAACCTATATTTAGAGAGGGAAGAAAAAAGCCATGGTGAGTCATACTTGCATCTCTTTAGTGTACATATGTCTGTGTATAACATTGCTAAACAGTGGTAAACTATTGTATAACAAAGAAAAATTATATTTCATACGTCTTTTTTATGCATAGATGATATACTGGCTTGAAGTTTGTAGATAAATTTAGTAACGTACTTTGAGTTCACTTGTTTTATTTGAATATGCTTCAGCAGTAATGACATGAAGAATACTCTTTTTTAAAATCTAATCTTTTTGGCTTTACGGTGCACACAGAAATAAACACAGGTATAGTAAATATGAATATAATTTCCAACCTATAATTTTAGTCTTCAGGGGTATGGCACATTTTTGCTATGATTGATTAAAAGTCTGAGCAAGATATAACAAGGGTTTGGGACTTCATCAGTAATTATGAGTATAAACAATGGAAATTTTAATAATTTCACAGATTCTAATTCATTTTCCCTTTTTTGTATCCTGAATTAATGTTGGGTCTAGTGCAGACAAGATCAGCTCTTCCTGCCCAAAGAGTTTTCCAAATGCCATTCAGACTCTCCATGGCCTGGCTCAAGATTACTTAACATAGTATGTCAGTCTCTCTTTTTAAGCACTGTTGCAAATGAACAATGTTTTTGGTAACTTTATATAATTTACTGACTTGATGCGGAGCTTTTCTAGTCTGCCATTGGTGCTCAGTATTTTTTAGTGTGATTCCAAGAAAAATGGCACTATGCCTCTGCATAAGAGACTTGCCACAGTATTTGATATCCATGCAGATACTCAGCGTTAGTCTACGTGGACAGTACGTTATTGCTTGAACTGACCCCAGTTCAATATCACTTCTGGGAGAATCAAACTTCCATCTCATCTTTCAGGACCTTTTTCTAATCACCAAGTTATGGACTATTTGCAAGTGTGAAGATGGCATGTTCATGCCTCACCACATAGAAAATAATTAGAAGCAAAGGACCAGCAAATGAGAGCACAATTTAGCAGGCTAGTGGTTAAGGCTGTAAGAAGAAATGTCCAGGTTTTCCCCCAGACTATTTAGTATTATGGCACTCTCTAGAGGTGAAACATGTGGACTGACACCTCATAAGAAGAAAGAGGAAATTGAGCAGAAGTATAGTTGAGTGGTAGTCTCAAGTTAGTGCCTCTGCTTAGATATGTTTTGAAAGAAAGGGGCGGGGGGGGGGAAGTTCCAATAGTAGGGACTTGAAAGGTACATACTTTTCCAGCGAGAGTCTGAGCTGGGATTCCAGAGTGACAAGATGCCCTTGAGCACCAAATGAGGTGCCCCAGAAAGGCATAAGACTGCTGTTATATCTCTCTTCGCGGTGTTTCTTACTGGCTCGTCCACAGGACTCCCTGCTGAGAGTGAGAGTTGCTTTGGAAACTGCTCTGAAGTGCCTTGCCTAGACTTTCACCATTGGGTCTGATTTCCATTTCAGGTCCAAGCGCCTGAACGTAGGTGTTTTGTTTTTTGATACTAAGTCCCTCTCTGGACTGAATCCTTGGTGCACTGCCCAGTAAAATAAAAAGTTGTTTAAAAATCACAGTTCTTCGTGCCAGCTGAAATCAAAAAAAGTAAATGTCAGGCCAAAGAGTTATTGCAGCGTGTTCATGAGAAAATTACTTCTCTGTCCTTTGAAAGGTACAGTTAAGTAAGAGGAATTCTCATTATCCATATGTAATTCTAGAAAAAATAACTGTATAAATAACCTTCACTCTGAAATGAAAGCATTAGGGAAGCTGAGAATTTCAAACTGTATCAATGAGTCATCTTGTTTTGCCTGCTGTGGGCAACGCATTTTCCATTGAGTGTGGGATTACCCTTTCTTATTTGTCTGCCTGATGGGCAGCTACCCTTTCCAGTATTTAGATGACAGCAGAGATGTTGGGACTGGTAACTCCATCTTTTGGCTTCATTGTTATAATCATCTTTATTATATTGTTCTTTGAAAATTAGCAGTTCTTTAATTTTTTTTTTTTTTTTAAAGAACTTTTGTTGGCACGCAGTCTCACCAGCTAAGGAATCCAGAGGATTTGTAGAGCTGAGCCATATTAATCTTCCTCATTTGAGTGGCCCTGTTAATCTTTGTGCAGATAGTGTTCATTTAAATTATTTTTACATAACTCAGGGAATAAAATTTATCTGATCTTCTGATTCCACTAGGCATAAATCCCACCTTTTATGACTCAAGTCTATGACTTGAGTTGGATATGTTTACCTGTACTGGAATTTGACTCTATCAACAAATAAACAATGACAAAAAGTAATTGGAAGACTTCTCCTGAAATATGATTGCTGCCGGATTTGCTCTTCACAGCCTCTTCTCTTCTCTTTTCTTTTCTTTTTT
>NW_009213557.1:0-17476 GCF_000690835.1 Fulmarus glacialis | reverse complement strand
GACAAGTTGTCCAACTGTGGGATGAGCAGCTTCTTTGTGCGCTGGGTGAAAAACTGGCTGAACAGCAGGGCTCAAAGTGTTGTAGTGAACGGGACTACATCTGGCTGGTGACCAGTCACCAGTGGTGTTCCTCAGGATTCAATTCTAGGGCCAGTTCTGTTTAATATATTTATCAACCATCTGCATGAAGGATTTGAATGCACCATTAGCAAGTTTGCTGATGATACCAAACTGGGAGGTGCTGTTGACTCTTTTAAGGGACAAGATGCCTTCCCGAGGGATCTAGATAGATTGGAGCACTGGGCAATGATTAATGGGATGAAATTTAACAAGTCCAAATGCCGGATTCTGCACCGGGATGGAGTAATGCTGAACACAAGTATAAACTGGGAGAGGAGTGACTGGAGAGCAACCCTGCAGAAAGGGATCTGGGGGTGCTGGGTGACAGCAGGCTCAATACGAGTCAGCAGCGTGCCCTGGCAGCCAAGAGGGCAACGCACATCCTGGGGTGCATCAAACATGGTATAACCAGCCTGTCAAAAGAGGTGATTATTCCGCTGTATTCAGCGTTGGTGCGGCCTCACCTTGAGTACTGTGTACAGTTCTGGGCCCCACAATTTAAAAAGGATGTGGAGGTCCTTGAATGCATCCAGAGGAGGGCAACAAAGCTGGTGAAAAGGCTGGAAGGAATGTCCTATGAGGAGCAGCTAAGGACTTTGGGCTCTAGTTTGGAGAAAAGGAGGCTGAGGGGCAACCTCATTGCTCTCTGTAGCTTCCTGAGGAGGGGAAGTGGAGAGGGAGGTGCTGATCTAATGGTCCAAGGCTGCGCCAGGGGAGGTTTAGACTGGACATTAGGAAGCACTTCTTTACCCAGAGGGTGGTCAAACACTGGAACAGGCTTTCTAGAGAGGTGGTCGATGCCCCAAGCCTCTCAGAGTCTAAGGGGCATTTGGACAATACCCTTAATAACATGCTTTAACTTTTGATCAGCCCTGAATTGGTCAGGCAGTTGGACTAGATGATCGTTGTAGGTCCCCTCAAGCTGAAGTAGTCTATACATGAGCACTGTAAACATTTCCTAATTGTATTCAAAACCAGTGCTTATCAATAACTGAAACAAGTGTGCAAAGTAGAATAATCTCAAAAAATTGTAAGAATCATTTGACAGCAGTGAGAAATGGAGGGAAAATATTTTGCATAGCATTTTACAGGTGAATGTGTGTCATTATTGCAAGAAGAAAGGATGACGTATTTCTTTATGTGTATCCTGTAGTATTAATTACTATTAAAATAAAAAATGGGGATACCACTCTTGAAGCTTGATCTCATAATCAGTTAAGACATTCTCCAAACATATATGTGCTTTCCTATTTCTTAAGTTGATTTTCTGCTCTGTCTTTATGTATATTTTCATGCTCCTTCGTTTTTTAAATACTTTTCTGGTCTAGTGGAGTTTTAGTAGCCCATTCACTATCTAGACTTAATATAGTTAGGCTTCAGGATTGTCTGAAATTAGATCTTGGTTGTTCTGCTCAGGTCCTTGGCAATCCATTTTTCGTTTCCAAACATTTCTAAAGGTCGGTATTGTTGTAATCTTGTTACTTGGCTGTGCATCTTCTTCACCTAGTGGAGATAGTGATCGGGGATTTATGAGGTAGTTATGGTATTAGAGGAATACATAAATAATATATAAGTAGATAAATAACAGAATTTCCATCCCAAGACACCGTGTGACACCTGGGAGTTTGTCAAGGAGGACCTCCTGAAGTTCACCAAGGAGAAGAACAAAGTTCTGCACCAGGGGAGAAGTAAATCCACCCATCAGCAAAGGCTATGAAACACTTGGGTGAGTGAAAATTGATGGAAAGGAGCTGGGGTCATGGCTGATGCCAGCTGAATACAAGCCAACAGCGTTCCAACTGTAGACAAGGCAGTGTCCTGGGCAACATCAGGAGGGGCAGGGCCAGCATATCAGGGGAGGGCAGCACCTGCCTCTGCTCAGCACTTGCATGGAGGACCTGGAATAGTGTCCAGTGTTAGATGTCCAAGTTCAAAAGGAACACTGAGAAACTGGACAGTGTCTAGCAAAGAGGCCTCAAGATGGTCAGGGGCTAGAGCATGTGACATACAAGTGAAGGTTGGCAGAGCCACACTTCTTTAGTGTGGCAAAAAGAAGGCTTAGGGGTGGTTAATAGCATCTGTGACTTCTTTAAAGGCAGTTGCAAAGATGACAGAGCCAAACTGTTTTTGATAGTGGCAGAATAGCAAGAAGCAAAAAATACAAATTCTGTCTTGGGAGGTTCAAAACAGACACTAGGAAAATCCTCTTCACTGGGAGGGTGGTGCCACCATGGAACAGCTTGCCCCAGGACCCTGTGAAATTGCCATCCTTGGAGATTTACAAGACTCGGCTAGACAAAGCCATGGATGACCTGATCTAGTCCTGGCAATAGTCCTGCTTGGAGCAGGGGTTGGGACTAAATGACCTCCAGAGGACCCTTCCAGCCAACACTATGATTCTATCATTCTATCATTCTAATATCCTTTCAGTTTGGTTTGAGGTTTTCTGTTTGTTTTTTCTTCTCTGGGCTTCTTTGGCTGACTTTAGGCCCTAATGAGTCCTCTTCCACACCCTGCTCTTAAAATGCTACAGCTTCACATTTCTGCAGTACTTTTGAACGCTCTGGAAAACTGACTGCAGAATGAAACAAAATGTTTCCCTGCTCATTGACTCATCTTATGTCTGTAAGAATTTCTCACAAATATCAACTGGACACAAACACAAACCAGAAGACCTAAATGGCGAGCCTGAGTAAACACTATCTTCAGCTGTGCAGGGTTTTACATATTCTGTATAAGCAACCAAAAATCTCAAGTAATGTTTTTTATTTTATTCTGGAAGAGCGACAGAAAGGAGAGAGAAAGGGTGATAATGCAAACCAAACTCTCAAATGTCTTCCAAAGCTATTAAATTTAACACCGATATATAATAAAGAAACAGTCAGATGGTTTACATATTTTTATAGGAGATCTGAATCAGATTCTGGATGGGGCATACGGGTTTGACTTTCTAGGGGCACAGGAAATAGGCATTTTGGTGAAACCCTGTAGCTGTCCCTCTTTTACATACGCAGGTCATGATGTATTATAATTTTAGAAGAAACTCAAGCACATGTACTTGTCTTTATTTTGCTTGTGTAAATGATATAAAATTAAGTCTTCCTCAAACACATCCATATGTGCAATTCATGTTTTACAGGATGTGTATTACTGTAATTCTCTTGAAATATTCCTAGGAGGAAATTTAGCACTCTGAATAACACTGCTGTTTTCATTTATTATGAAGCAAGAGGCTTTTCTTGAAAAGAAACTTCCTTTTAAATATAGATCCTTAATTGTCTGAGATACTCCTAATGGAACTCACTTTTAATTACCCTCCAGCCCCCTTAGCTTTGAGAACAGCACTACTATTACCTAGCTCAAATTTATGAAAAGGTGAATGACCCAAGAGACAAGGATTCTCTTCAGGAAACCAAGAGCCTCTGTGGTCTCGCTTAATACTCCTCCCTAGCCAACTGTATCTTGTTTTACTGAGGCTCTGTTGAATCTTCTTTGTTGCTCTTCTGTTATTAACTGTCTTTGTTTTGGTTTTGCTTCCTTTTTAAATGAATAATGTGTTCAGGTATCTTTTTCATGCGCTCATTATTCTTTTTTTCACTGGGAATGGTTCAGCTTTTGCATCTTTCTCTGTACAATGAGTAGCCTTTTGGAACTGCTTAATCCAATGAAGGTCAGCCAGGCTTCAGCTTCTCTCCTGTTTTTCAGACTGGATGTTACTGTCACATTTCTACAGACTAGAAGATTTAAAAATAGGCTCCCTGTGCCTTCAGACTTCAATCCCATAAAGGTGATGTCTTTTCCCCCACTCCTACCAAAACCTAGGTGGTGTAAAGGAATTCAGCATCATGCAGGATCAGACATCTTTATAAACAGTCAAATCCTTTAAAAATACCATTAACACTCAGATCTGAGATGAGGGTAAAGTTCTATAATTAGGGGAAAGGATGCATACATTCAATACATGCATTTTAGTTTCCAATCCCAAACTCTCCGCTTCATTCAGCACAGGGAGCAACACAGGACAGGCTATCAGGGCCATATTTTAATGCTCTGATTTTCTCTGTAGCCTCAGATGAGTGGTTATATTCACCTATGCCATTTAGTATTCTAGCCATTCTTCTGATTTGTAACTTCTCACCACTGAGACCTTTGCTCATGTAAAAGCTAGGAAAATCAACAGTGTCAATTAGCATTAGGGATAGCCATGACTCCTTCCCTGCTCTGGGCACGAGTTCATCATTGCTGGAAATTAGGAATTTTCTTTTTTCCATTTGTATATCTGTTTCTACTTGGTTTTCTCATAACAATGGCATTTCCGATTGTTCTCACATCTAAGATTTAATACTGTAGTATATTCTTTTAAAATATAGACACTAGACCCAGGAAAATCTGGTCTGTGACTACTTAGCCTGCTGAGATTATTAGTGATGTGAAGGAACAATCCCAAATCCTCTTGGCTTTTTGTATGCTACTGAGCATAACTGTAGGAACTCACATTGGTCTACAAAATAAGAATTTGGATAATGCAAAAGAATAAGAATTTGGGTGATGTAAAAGATCTTCTTTGATTGGGATCTGACTGGACAACAGAAAATCAGATTTACATGTTAACATGAAGAACATATACCTATATCTCTAGAAATAACTTCTCCAGCTGATTTTCTTTGGCAATGGCCAGGGAAACAAACTGTCTGCCTGCCTCATCTGCTGTTGGAGGTGGGGGGAGTTTAAAGAACAGGGAGGGAAAGCAGAAGGTGAAAAAGAATTAATATAGTTCATTGGCAAGATTAACCCTTTGTCTATAATTCCTCTGAAAACAGGCAAATGTTTTTTTTCTGATGCACTTTATACTGCACTCACACCCTGAAATGGATAGCAATGCACAATTTTGTTATCTCAAAAAAAAAAAAAAAAAAAAGGAAGGTCTGATAATAGTCAACAGTGACTGAGATGCAATAAAATATATTCAATATATGGCAAATGCTATTATCGTTATGTTATCAATCCCTCACAAAAATATAATAAAAAACCCACCCACACCAAAAATCAAACATTGACCTTATGATTGCACATGGATCTGAATCAAAATCATCAGTTTGAATGCTCCAGATCTTTGGGAAATTTCAATGTGGATTTAAAGTTTGTGGTTTCCTGCTGTCTCTATAAAGAGACTCAGACAAAGTTTTGGTTCCAGGCACTCTTGAACACTGTTTTAAATAAGTCTTTTAGGGATTTATTATATGGCATAAAGAAACAAACAATAAGAAAGCCGTATTTTAGATTTCATTTAATTTTTAACTCCACTGGCTGTTCTGAAAGACTCCAAGCAGATATAGGTAGACCTAGCGGAGCCTCTTTTACATGTGTAGAAGTGATATTTTGGTGCTCAGATTTGTTTGATAATTGAGAAGCCTTTTAGCAGTGCTGATCTATCCAAAGAGGACTGAAAATTGGGTCAAATATTTGGTTACTCGAGGTGTCTGACTTTGAGACATCAGGTGAATGGCCAGACATCATAATGCCCCTCATAATATTAGCAGTTTTACCCCCCTTTTAAAAATATTTCTGTTTCTACCCTGTCTCCCTTCACCCCACTACTCCCAAGGAAAGTCAGTAAGATTTTCTGACTGCTTTTGCAGAGGATAAACATGACTTCTTCAGAGTACAGTAAAAGCTGATAAAAGTTTTGTTGCCCCAGCTATGAGGAGCTCAGGGCAGGCTGGATTAGGGTTGCCTTTACCAAAGAAAAGGAGTGAAGGAAAAGTGTAGTGATGTAACAGCATGCTGAGGAGAGCCCTGGAGACCCAGATTTGCTGCCCATTTAGCACTTAGTGAGATGAGAGAATTAGTGAAAACACTACTGTTCATAGCAGGGACTACTGCCACCCCACACCATGGCTGCTGCTACTTACGCTTAGCAGCATGTCTCTGGCAATAAAGGCTGGCCATTCTGCCACTCCCTGAAGCCTGTTGCCCTGGAAATTGCTCACTTTGCCTAAAGCTTGACCTTCCTGGTATGCCAAGAGCCTGCCAATACTGGATTTGCTGAAAGAGTGCTCTAAAGGCACAGGGAAATGTGTGCACATACGACCAGTGGAGTTCCCAACACACGCATTTCTCCACTTGTCTGGGTGGAGCTGGGTAAGTCTGGCAGCTTGATGATTTCCATCACCAGTAGCCTTGCTTGATTGTAGCACAAGCGCTTTGAACAAATCATTGTGCTCCTATACTGAAAGGTTTTGACCCAACCTCCTGGCTCTTTAGAGCTGTAGCCGGCAAAGATTGCGCATGATTTCCTGCAAGCCCCCTGTTGTGCTGAAACACTGACTAGCTGCATAATAATCTATGCAAATTATGATCTCAGCAGTGACCATTTTCCCTCTAAAACTACTGCAAGAGCCCATAATTTCTCCTCTTTTGGCTTTTCTCATATTTACGGTAACATTATAATTTCATCTAATAACTGTGTAACCCTTTGGCAAACCTCACTCTTCTGCTCATTTTCTGGATTGACATGCCCCTGTTTGACTCACTGTCCATCTCTCAATTGCATGTTTTGGAGTCTTTACTGGGTTTTATTCGAAGCCGGGGCTGCTTAAAAGACAGATTCAAGATCCAAGTCCTCTTATGTCTCTTACGCTGCAATAGGAGACCTATCACTTTCAAAGTCTCTTGAAGAGCAGCTACAGTGTGCTACTTCAGTTCCAGCTTTGAGGCTAGAAAGCTGGAGGTTCTTGCTAAACACATCTCGGTAAAATCGCCAGCAGACCTCAGTTAAAAAAACAATTGTTGACAAGCTCTCTTCTAGAGCCATCAAAATGCAATGCAAATGCAAAAGTGTCTGAATCTGCTTATTTTGGCGTCTCAAGATGCAAATCAAATTGCCACGTGAAAGTGATCTTTTTGGATCTCCTGTCTTCCAGATGACATCTTTGTTATGAGTTCATGACGTGCTTTAGCTCTGTGATACCTGAGCAGTACTCTGAATACAGTTCCCTAAACTGGCAAAATTAATTGGAGGCTTATTTCCTGTTAGAGGAATGTCCTGGCTGTGTCTAAGATTATATCCTAGGGGGCTGCTGATCTGCCATTTAGTGAGGAAGGTGGAAACATGGGGGTTTTTTCTCTGTTGTCCCCAGACAGCTGTGCTGCTTGTAGATTTCTGGGCTACCAGTGTTGATATGATCTGAGGAGCTTCTCAACACAAGCTCCAGATTAGAGCACCCCACCATCATGGGCAGCCCACCAAGCTCATGACTGATTAATTTAAAGGGTACTTTGACCATGCTGCCTTCTCCCTAAGCAAGAGCTCTTACGCTGCAATACAGTACAGGAAAGGAGAAGTATAAATTAGCAGAACCCTTCTTAGGCTTCTTGAGGGATAACTCTGGCCAACTAAGCCTGTTTCATAGCTGCTCTTTCACTTAATGGAAGGCAAAGATCTCTCTCTCATGCTTTGCATGTGGGGTTTTTTTTTGTTTGAGGGAAATAAGGACACTCTGAAAGACACTCATCTCATAAAATGCAAGACGTCTACATGTGAGCTAGTCCCCTAGGCTTCCTTTGCTAGTCAATAGAGAGGAAGACATTTCCTCTCATTCTAAGGCAAATACCTATGGTGGGTTAGTTGAAGTGTGCTTATTTCTCTCCATTCAGTACATAGGGGACTTCAGATATCTACACTGTAGATGTATAGTATTAGGTGAGGTGAATCCTTCCTGCATGTCTAAGTAATGTTTTGAGACAGCACATTGTTATTTTTCAAGACAACCTTCATGTTAATAGTTATATTACTATAAGGTTCAATTACTTCCAGCCACATTCTTAAATCCTTTCTGCCCCCTTTTTTATGTTTCATATTGAAGCCACTTTTAAAGATCTGCCAGTCTCTTGGGGGAACACGTATCTTTTGATGATGGACCAATAAATGTATATTCCATATTGGCAACACTAGGAGTCCATGAGCTTTGTGCTGAGAAGGAAAGCTATCACAGCATTCACCTTGTGGCAATTTAAAGTGATTACCTGTAGGCTGAAAATTATTGTGTCATTATTCCCTTGAAATAGAATGAACTCCTCTTAAAATCACAGGTAATCTGTTTTTAAGGATTTGCAAGTAACAAAAAACTGACAAAGTGAAATTCCCTCCCCCCTTCCCCAGATTCACCTTTGTTAAACCTTTGGATCTCTGTTACTTTCCTGATTATGTGGCTTATTTAAAAATGCCCTACTGTGTTATCCGTTTTTTCAGATATCAATAGGTGTACTTGAGCATCCTTGGGGTTTAAATAGGTCTAAATAATGGAGAAAGCAGTCTGATGTAAAAGCAAAAGGAGCTTACATTTATGGTAGTAGCAATAATGATTGTACAACATCACACAATGGCTCCTGGAAGCAGACAAATGTCAAAACAGCATGAAAAACTCCTCTTGCAGACTGTTAAGACTGCCCAGAATTCTCCCAGAATAACATACACAATCATTTTGATGAATTCAAAGCTAATATCCATGTCACTCTCTTCACAAAGACGGCTGGTTTCAGACAGGAACTAATTGTGCTGTCTTGTTTAAAAATAGAGAAATCATCTTTTGTTTTAGCAGATTTCCTCTACGGTATTTTGCTGTTCTTGCCTGAAAACATGCTGTGTATAAAATGGTTGCATGAAAGGGTTAGCAATCCGAGACACAGTAGTGGACATTGTTGAGGATATAACAGCACATTCAGTTGCCTAAGAGAAGGGTGGGGATGATGATATTTGGAGAGCTAGCACACCTCAGTGGAAACTGTGTGTACTACAATGAACAACATTTTTTAATGAAATAAATTTGTTCCCAGTGTTGCCTTAACATAGTCTCGCATTTTACCTAGCTTCTAAGGTTTTGATGTATTTGTTCTGCTTTGGTTTTGTTGTTGTTTTTTAAGTTCCCATGGTTTCCATAATTCTCCATTTTCATGATCAGTGGAATTTGGAAAGAGATTTCTTTTTAATTGAATAGGAAGAGTGTCTTTAGGAGGATAATAGCTAAGGCAACAGAACTCGTCTTTCTGCACAACCTGCACTTTACTCAGTAATCTTTCAAAAGCAATCACTTTCCCCGGAATAGTGATAGTAGTTATGGATTTAATTTGTCAGAGCCGCCCAGCCCCTGACACTCCAGATGAATTCAGTGGGAACTGTGGATGGCTACCACTTCTGTGACTCACGTCTTGAGTTTATTGGAAATAGAAGTGAGCCCTGACAGTCTGCTTATACTGCTACTACAGACACTGTGCTTTGCAAGGCTGCAACCTTCCTATTCTCCTCTGCTGGTTCCAGGAAAGACTTCTTAATGAAATGGAGTGGAAAGGTGCACACCAAATAACCATGTGATCTAGGAGAAAGTCCCATTCTTGACCAAAAGCACTGTTGCTAGAAAAGTACTTTGAACAGAGTATTGGCTTTATGTACTATCACCTGGCACTGGATTACTAAAAAAAGGGGGGGAGAAGGGAGAAGCACATCTGCACTGTATTATGGATAGATGCTGTAAAAATAATAAAATAGTAATGATGATGATGATGATAATAATAATAATAATGGTCTTCAGTATAAATGGAGATTTAACTCTCCCTTTCACAATGAGTAAGGCAAAGAACCAACATGTAAAAAGAGAATATATTTTTTTCCTTAGAGGTTCATGCACACAATAATTATATGGGCAGGGGCTTTCCTAGCAAATGTTTAGCCCTTTATTTTTTTCATCTGACCACTTTCCTCTGCTGTGCGTCTGGTTGTCAGTTCAATTTCAGCCTTGGTTAAGAATGCTATGCTATTACCTTCTCACGGTAATATGTTCTATGAAGTCCTGAATGACTGTGGGTTTAGTTCATTTCCCAGTACAGAAGTCTCCAGCCTCCCCTTTCAAAAAGTCCTAACATATGACTTAGCCCAGTGTATACAGAGACTTAATGGGTCTAATGGATGAATTTTTTAATTGTCTCACCTTCAAAATTCTAATCTGCCAGTTAAGGTATAAAAATAGAGGGCATTTGAGAGAATCTTGTACTGCTGCTCCTGGACCTGTCCTGGAGAGAAACACAAGGCTATGTGGCAGTGATGTTGGAGTACACATCTCATGGAGGTTCAGAAAAAACTTGTTTCCTAAGTTACCTACGTACTTTTGAAACTTCAAACTGTAGTTAGTCAATAGGGCACAATCACTGGTGTGGGGTTTTTTATTGTTGCTTTTTTCCTTTGTTTCAAAGAAACTGATTCATTATGTAAGTCTTTTCCTGACCCCCACCCCAAGGACAATGAGACCAGGGACAGTAAGGAATTGAGATAGACAATGACAGTTGTAACAATACAGAATGATGTGTGAAATACAGATCATCTGCTGCACAATATGTAGAATCATCAGGTCAAATATCTTTGCTTCCTCTAAAGTTTCAAAATCCATTATTGAAAAACAGAACCAGTATCTTTCCCCTCTGTTTTCTACAGTACAAATCCATTATATTTTTCCTTCCAATTTAATCGCCTTTAAGACAATTCCAACTTTGAAATCATTAATACGTTGCAACAGATAAGGTACACTGGGTCATAAAAATGGCCACAGTAAAGCCAAATAGGTCTGCAGTTTCTTCTTTCTACAAATGAGGCCCAACAATGCAGATACCTTTGTCTGATCTCTCTTCCTTCTTGTTTTTTGAAACATTCATAGATGTCCTCTTAGAGAAAAGCTGAAGAATGTGAAAGGTGTAAGTTTACTAAACATACTATATAAAATACTTGTAGTTTTCATTACTGATTCTCAAAACTCGGAGGAAAACATGGCCAATTTCATCTGTCACCCAATTGTTCTCTTCAGTACAATGACTACTTGACTGTTTCATGTAGTAATAATTACTGACAAAGGGACAAAGCATGGAGCAATCAGATTTTGCCCCACTGTTAGTTCCCATAATTTGGAGCTGTGCTGTCTTTGAAACAGTAAAAGATATCCATAATAGATGTGATTTCTAAGATCTTCTGTAGGAGTTCTTTTCAAAAGCTGTATTGTTTCCATGGATGCTGCCGTATAATCTAATTATTCCTGATGGGTTGCCTATTGTACCCCAGGATTCTTCAAAGGAAAGGAAAACAGCAAGGTAGATCATTTGAGCAAAAATCTTTTATTTGTTTAGGACAATGTTTCACAAAAGCTCTATCTGGGAAGGAAAAGAAATCTCTTCTGAGCCTCCTTTCTTTCAGAACTCAAGTTGCTATAATCATATAAAGCGGCTCTGTGTACTGTATGTTTTATCCTTTCTTTTCATTGGATGACAGAAGACATTTCAGCCCCATGTTGGGGTGGGTTTTTTTCCCACTGAAAAATTGTATCATTTATATTGTAAGATCTACTGTAGACAACCAGGGTAAAGCAACCCCAAGCAGTCAGAGAATACATGCCAGGCCCAACACCTGCAGCTTGTCAAAGGAATTATTCCACTCAACTCAGTTGGAATCTTTTCGTGATAAGATATACAGTGGTGCAAAGGAGTTGATATTTACATCCACCTCATTAAAGTGAATCAGTTGCCTATTACCATGGAGTCCCAAGTTCCCAGACCATATGATGAATGTCACTTGGTCTGTGGTATCTGCAACTGCACTGTTTTTGACCTTGGCCATTGTGCTAACCAGTCCCATTGCATGTGCTGTTTCTCAGGACACCTTTGCACCTGCATAACTAGGCTCCAGCCAGCTTTTCCCAGTGAAGGGCCTGAAACTGTACTTTATCATGTCAAATAACAATATCCCGAACACATGAGCGTGCTCTTGTCTTGCTGTGAATGCATTAATAAATGAATGTTTCTCTTACCTGCACCATCTTCCAAGCTACCATATTGTAAGAAGATGGTTGTGTGGGAAACTAGTAAGCGGTTAGAAAACTCCTCAGGCATATCAAGTGGGAAAAGAATGGAAGCTCAGAACTGTTTCTCACCATCATCCACTCATCTCTTAGACCTATTGCCATGGTACTACTATGTTGCACAGCTAGCTTCTGTGTTTTGGCATTTTGCCATCCTTTTATGTATATGTGAAAAGATTTTCCATTATTTAAGTGGAATCTTCAACGAAAGCTGTTGGTTTTTCCTTTACATTGCCTTTCAACAGCAATTACTGTTTACAAAAATGACCTGTGTTGCTCCTATATTATCATTATTCCTATATGAGTCAACAGTTCTGCCAAAGTACTACTCAACTTTGTTTCCTTATGTGACATCTATCCTTAACAGTTGATGATAGTTTGCATTGATAAATGGTATTAAGCCAGTAAACTTCTACTTTTAGGTAGAGGTAGCTCAGCTGTGTTTCCTCCAACGGTTACCAACAGAAAGTTCAGAGCTCTAGTTCTTAAAGCTGTTCAGGATCCAGAAGCAGCTGCAGCAGAGACAAACTCGCAGCCTGTGGTGCTCCCTAGGGAAGGACACTCTGAGCAACACAGACCTGAACTACTGGAGGAGGGAGGGAAACAAGTGAGGAGGGGAAACAAAGCTGCATACATCTTGGAAGAACTAATGGAAATACTTTGAAGTCTGTGGCCAATGGAGCTGAAGGGAAAGCCAACTTTTTTGTTCTACCCAGCCCCAAGAGAAGGTGAAATTCTGTACCCCTTTCCCTCCTTCTTGATTTTCTACTATTTGTTCATCTGAGATACAAGGTAACAGTATTATACTACTTACACACATCTACTTCAAGTCTGGTTCCTCCCAAACAAACCAGGTTCTTCATTCAAATTAGAGATAAATTGTTTGTTTTAAATGAAGTGGTTGGATTTTACTTTGGCTAGGGTTTTACTAATTGTGGGGGTGGAAAAGTACTGATGCAGTGAAAAATGAGATTTGCGTTCAGGCCTGACAGCGGTGCAATCTGTGGGACTGAGTGCCAGAGTCCATCTCCTTTGAGGGTTCTCTCTCCCTTGTTCATCATTCTTTCCTGTAGTTCAGCCAGTCTCATCTCATGTGAAGCCACATGAAAAGGAAGAGACGATGCCCCTCCAGCCAGTAGTTGTTATCATGGACGGATTTGATTCAGACGGTGGAGAACTAGGGCAATAGAACAACACACCCAAGGTGAATTTTTTTCCAAGCAAATGGGCTGCCTTCTAGAGTTAAGTCTTCTTCCAGCATATCGATATCTTATGTACATATTGAAGCAGTGGAGATGGAAGGTAGCAAATATCTGGAACAACATAGCCGTAGATTTTAATCCAATACAATGAAAGACTTCTAAGCATTGTATCTAAACTTTATTTACCTGTATTGGAGCACCATTTTTGGTTAGTAAAACTGAGGAGGTTACACAGTAGTAGTATGAAAAATATTGCAAAGTTAAATATTGTTTTCCGAGTACCAGGAAATTTTATACACTTTTCAAGGAGGGGCAAAATTATGACTTGATATCAAAGTCCAGAATAGCTGAAATTTGAAAAGCCTTATTTTAGCAGAAGTCCTTAAAAGGAACTGCAGACATCCTCTCAAGGCATGGTTCGCTCCTGATAATCCAAAGTAGCAGGAAATGCAGAAAAAAACCCAGATGTTCTCAGGCTGATGCTGTTGGATAAGGCATGAGGTACTCAGAAAGCATGGAATACTTTCATGGCATATATGCATATTTTGGGATGATACTGGATTTCAAGTTTTCCAAAGGGACAGTTCTCCTACGGCAGTAATTTCTTTGTTTTTTAAAGCTATTTTTTCTTTTCTTTTTTTCAGACAAGGACACTTATACGTGGCTGTGTTGAAGAAGCATAGTACGATTGGGAAAAGGTGCTTGGAAATGTTTTGTAAAGGTTGCTTAAAAATTTTGGAATGGCTTTGCCATAGCATGTGCTGTAAACAGAGGATAATCATGCTATTGTGTGGTATAAGCATTTTAAAGGACAGCAGTGGAGTATCCTGTAGAAGATACTTGTGGCTATTTGGGCTAAGAGCAATGTGACATTCTAAAATTTTCAATTTTATTAAGAACCTAAATATATCAGGATTTGGTGATTTTTCTTGTTTGTTTCCATGTAAAAAGAAACATTTTCAGCTGATGAATTTTCTTTTATTCAAAATAGCCTTGACTTCCCATTACTATTAAAGTTGAAAAGAGTAAGATGACGGTCACTATTTCCCTACTGTCAATTGACACAGAAAACAGGATGCCTTGGATAAAGGCGTTTTTTATCACGCACTGTTTGTGTGGCCTCTGACATAACTCATGTCTTAATGACATAGAATCAAGGAGTTATTTAGGTTGGAAGGAACCTCTCTCTGCAGGACTTGAGGTCCAATCCCCTGTTCAAAGCAGGCTTAATGTCAAAGTTAAGCCAGGTTGCTCTGAGCTTTCTTTGTCCAGTTGGGTTTTATATATCTCCATAGTTGGTGATTCCACAGCCTCCCTGAGCACCTGTGCTGGTGTCTGACCCACTGTCATTGTGAATAATTTTTTCATTACACCTAATCTCAGTTTTCCCTGCTTCTGCTAGTTCAATCTTTACCTATTAGGTATCTAGAGAGGGCAATTAGATCTCCTGCTTGGCCTTCTCTAGGTTGAACAAATACAGTTCTCCCAGCCTTTCTTTATACATCATGTACAACTAAGTATTTTTATGGAATAAGCGGAAAAAATTATGACAATTTGAAAAACACAGGAGGAAAAAAGGTGACAGGAAGACTGATTTGATGTTGGCAGAATACCAGAAAAGGTGCTGAGGGAATCCTGAGGCAGCAAAAAAAGATGAGAGGAAAAGGAGGACATGATGCAGAATGCGTAATACGCAAAAGAGGGCTTAGAAGTTGAGGAGTTGTAGAGGTAGGAAATGGGTAGGAAATGGCGTGGCAGTTCCTCTACCTTCGCAGAAGAGGGCAAGTGGTGTTCCCTCTGAAAAAGATGCTTCTGTATGTGAACTTAGAGCTGCGCTTTGACCAAAAAGCTCATTCCTGCCTTAGGAAGAGGGGGATGAAGAAAGGTTTTTGAGGGAAAGATCTTTTATGAGGTAAGCTGACATGACTGGTGCAAAAAACAAATTCGTTCTGGAGCCTGCAAACAAGACAATTCCTTCATATTTCCTGTTTCACTTGGAAAGTCTACAGAAGGCTTTCTCTCTTCCTACAACTTTGCCTCTCTCATATTTTTGCCATACTCTAGAAACCATCATGGCTACAGGACAACCAACATTAAGTATCAGACTTGGCACCTTTGTTCCAGGGTAAGCACAAGAAAGTTTTAAAGAACCATCATTTTCCCATCACCCTCGGCTAGGGCTTATGAATTTTGTAGGTAATACCAAATCAGGAGGGGTTGCAAACATAAGGGAAGACAGTGTTAGAATTCAAAGCGGTCTTGACATAATGGATAGGGTCAGAAAATATCAGGCTCCTAACTTTTCTAACCTTAAGACTATTCTTCCATTCTCCACCCTTTCACAAATTTTATGATAGTCTGACTCTATTGACTACTTCAATTGATCTTGATACATACTAAAGAGGAAGTAAAATTAGACTTACAATTTCTGAATTTTACAGCCTCTGTTTTTTGTTCTTTATCCAGATGAAAATTCATGTTTCTTACGAGAAAAATAGAATTTAAAGCTGAAGAATACAGAAGTTGAGCTACAAAATGTATATTTTTGTAATCAGATAATATAATATAGATTCTGTTGTGCCTTTGTTAGAGGCACCGTTCTTCACATACCTTTGAGAGGAAAGGAAATATAGCGATCCTCGGTATTTGACCTTGAACAGTAGATTCAAGCTCACTAGTTCTTAAGTTACTTTGCTGCATGCTGCTGCTTCTATTCCTCAAAAATACGTGTAGGAATATCAAACACACTCTGCTGTTAGGCAAATGCCATGGAAAAAGTTGGGCTATTTTTTCAGCAGCAAAACTGACTCCCCACCTTTCTATTTGGCTGCTCTAGAGTTACTATTTGGAACAATTTACTTACTATATTACCCTGTTATTTTATTTATTTTTAACTTTCACTATTAACTCTGAATGTTTTAATGGGGCAAAAGTGCTCATGAGAAAATCATGTGAGAAAATCAGTGTAGTTTTATAGAAGAGTATTTTTATTTCTCACTTTGCCTACCCATTTTTTTCTTGTTTTTTTTTTCATCCCTTCTCTACCTCCTTCATTCTTAGAACAAGTCATTCTCACTGTAGAGCTGTTATTGCTGTGATTTCCAAAGCGTACTTTGATGTGTAAATGGTTGTCCTTACTGGTGTGGATGAACAACAGTATCAACCATTAATATATTGATGGTTGCCATAAAATAGCCAAAATAATGATTACCTAAGTTCTTAATTGTTTCCATTAGTTCGGTATGTTCAGCACTGTCTTAACCAGAAAAGCAAAGAAATGTTTGAGGGGAACCACTGAAAAGAAAATTGTATTACTCCATGTGTAACTATTTGATCAAAAGATTGTCATGGCCATGCCTAAAATTACTGCTGGATGAGTACTGGGAATGGTTTTTGTATGTTGGATACTGTCCAAACCTTTACCAGTGTTGACATAGTTTGTAAATTATTGCTAATGCTATAGTTACTTTGATAATGTGCATCAAAGCATAACGTAATCCTTTCGGCTAAACCAAGTATATAAAAATCATTAACAAATAATATATTGTTCTGTGCCAAACCACTGATCACATGTTTGGTGATGCAAATATATTTTCTTTGCTCATTCTTGTTCTTCCTTTAGTAAAGCCAATATTTGAAGCAGCCTTCCTTCGTACAGATGGCTGGGATGAATAAAGCCAATCCGCCGATGTGCAGCACTCAGTTGGCCGGATGGACAAGGGATACATCCTTCTTTGCTGTGGTGGGTTGGTTTTTTTTAATTTCCCATTTGGATTTCATTGCTTTCTGAGTTTTGTAGCAATGTACAGTGTTTAATACAGTGTGGTGGGCTGGTCCTGGCCAGTAGCCAAACTCCCACCCAGCCGCTTGCTCCCTCCCCGTCCCCTTAGCGGGACAGGGGATCACTCACCGGTTATCATCGTGCGCCAGACAGACTCATCTTGTGGAAATTCCCAATTACATGTCAATTAATTGCCAGCTAAAATAAATATTTAATTACTAATTCTGGTAGTGGAAACAAAGATGATGACAAGACCCATTTACATGCTTGGGGAAAAGGCCTTTCCTCCCCCTTTCCCAGCTGAACTCTTCCTCCCGGGCACCTCTCCTCCCTGCCCATCAGGGCCGGGTTGCACTCAGTCCCGGTGCAGGCAAGGGCTGCGGCCAGGCCGTGGCCACTCCTCCTTCCGCTCCTTCCTCTTCACCCGGGCGCCAGGAGCACCTCCTCCTTCTCCCCCTCTCCCCTCGGGGCTCGCAGGA
>NW_009213556.1:0-47307 GCF_000690835.1 Fulmarus glacialis | reverse complement strand
AACCCAAACCATTCTGTGATTCTATGAACATGACTGGGGGACCTAGGCGTTGAGCCAGCGCTGTACGATTACCTCTCTGCATCTCCATCCACAGGCTAAACAATGGAGAAATCTGGTGACAGTGTCTCTACACGTCAACCCCCTTTCTGACAGCCCACATAGAGCAAAGCAGCAGTAACCAAAGGGTTTCCTCCCTAAATCCTGCTCTCTCCTAAAAATTCGTGTGGTGCAAAGAGCCTGTGCTGTCACGTGTTGCCAAAGGCTTTAAGAGAGACACGAGTGGATCAGACGTGGAGCCATAAAGCCAGTTCGTGAACCAAAAGCAAGACATGTCAAAGCAGCCCCCTAAGAAAGAGGTAAATCAAACAACCACCAGTCCTACTCTGGGCAGCAGGTCCTCCAGGTCAAGGAGTATTATCATGGGGCTGTAAGCTGAGGATCTCTCAAGAACCTTTTATTGTAGAAAGAAATAGGATTTTTTTTTTTAAACAAGTCAAGCAGAAGAGAGCATGTTTCTCTGAAACCTCAAACTTATTGTATACATAAGAAGATCCCACACCTTCCCTTTTATTTCCAGGGTCCTTGCTCGTCCATTAGCAATTTCAGTATCTGTAAAAGGCTATATTTGCTGAAAAATGGTTAAGCCCTGGATTGCAGGGGCAGGAGGAGAAAGTCAGATGTTCTAGAGATTTCCTCAGCTAATACAAAGATATTTTGATATTCACAGTTGTATCTGCAACTCCTTTAAATATTTACTGATGCCTCCAACAAAACTTTGAAAAAATATTCCAGTCAGAAGCAATTTCACTTATATAGCAGACTTCAGGGGTTTTTTGTTTTGTTTTTTTTTTTCATTTTCTTTCTTTTTTTCTTTATAAATAAGGAAATTTGCATGGAAAAAAAAGGATCTTCAATTCTTAATAGCTCATCTCCTTCTGCTCACATGCCACCTGAAGTCATGATCTTTGGTTTATGGCATAATTAGTTGCTATGGAAATAACATAATCATAGACACAGAGAAAATATTTTGGGTATGATTTGCAATGCTCTTTATTTAAGCCTGTGCACAAGTTACTTTTGCAGAAATCTCACTGCTTTTTACATGCTCTCATCTGCATAACGGTTTTCATCACCTCTGCCTGTGCATTCAGACACGCTGGTAGTGGTACGTGCACTACTCGCGCTGAAGGCATTTCCTTCACCCATCTTTGAGCACGTTCAAACAGTGATGAGAGCGTACATGCATGCAGAAGAGCTGGTGCCAAGTCAGACTAAACAAAAAAAATCTCTTTAAAAAATGACTGGGGATTGGGCCCCAAAACCCTGCGCACCACAGAGCTCCCTTGCCATTTATGCTTTCTGGGCTTTTGTCACCCTATTCTTTGCTAATGATTTCTTTTGTCCAATAATAAAAATTTTAAATAAGGAGATTCCCTGTTTCCCCAGCAAATTCTGTGTATTTAAGTCCTGGACAGAGAGGCTTATTGCTGCAGATGAAAGACAAGCAGTGCCAGTCACTGAACTCCTGGAGAAGCAGAAGCCCTGTTCCTCTGCCAATGCCCTCAGTAATAAAGAATGAAAGAACAGAAATAAAGAATCCATCTGACACCCCGTACAAGATGAGTTGTGGCCCAAAGAAAATCTTTGTCGAGACCTATCTTTGCGGTGTCAGCAGGTCTTAGCAGCACGAATGCAATTTATGTGCTAGTTTTCTTAAAATCAGGTTACTTTCTCTGAGAGATCAGCTGATGTTCAAAGAAATACCACTTCAAACACACACATGGTACTCAGGATCTTTCTGTCAAGTATAAAGCAATCAATCAGACACGAAAATCTTTAAACTACACAGTTCTGATGGTTTGTGAAAGCAGGTATTTTAAAGCAGAAGCAAACAAAATAAAACAATGACTTAAAAAAATGCAAAGATTCATTAATGTTCCCTAACTAGTGTCTGCCTTTTAACATCTTCATGGATTTTTTCCTTGAAGATTCAAAATGGATTCTCTTCTTGTCTTGCATCCTTAAAAACAGGGCTAGGGTTTTGCAAGCATATGAGCATGAAGCAAAGTTCATATCACCATATTTCAGCTCCATTTCCAAAGCAATGAAGGCCCAGCAGCGTTCACTGACCTCACAGGGATCCCAGTGCTCAGCACTTCTGAGAATCAGGTCACGGAGAGCCCATTTCAGCAAAGTACAGTTTTCACTGCAGTGAGATATTCATGTACTTAAATAGTAAGCACACACTTAAATGCTTTTCTGAGTGGGATTGTACATAAGCATGAGAAATGCAGTGTTTAAAAGGCTGTAGATCGAGCTGGACTCTGAATACAGCTGCTGTAGCCGAAGGAATTACTCCCTGAGCACACATACTTGGGCCTCTGCTTCACAGATCCACCTGCAGAGCTGGCTGGGAGGTGCCTTCAGCCAAAACAAGCAAAGTTGGTTCAGGTGGTTTGAAACAGGGTGAGAAGCTCTCCTACCAACAACTCAGTCAACAGATGCGAGCAAGCACACCAAGACCCCCGGGCAGGCCGGAGAAGTGATCTCTGCTGCTGCATCGCTGGGTCTGTGTCTTTCTCTTCATAGCCAAAAGACCTCAATTTGCTCCTAGCTCCCTTAGGCTCCTTCCAAAATCCTAGCTTAAAGATAAAGATACTTCTTTTTCCAAAAAAGGACTGAAAATAAAACCCCTAAGGGAGTAATAGATGTCCTTTTCACGTTGAAAGATAACAGCTTCTTGGAATAAGCAAACGGACGTTATTTTTTACGACATGGAAGTTCTGTCACACCAACTCAATGCATTTCTTACAATGCAAGCTGTGCTGGAGAGAGCTTAAAATTAAAACTGAAGTATTAAAAAGCCTGCAGCAAATTAAAAGAGTATTTGAAAGGGAATAATAAACAAAAACACTAGGTGATGATTAAATATTGATATTAAAATGGAATGGACCTGTACAAAGAAAATGCAACTGTCCATATATATTTTTATTTATTATGTTACTAGCTATTTATGCAAGCTGTGCTGGAGAGAGCTTAAAATTAAAACTGAAGTATTAAAAAGCCTGCAGCAAATTAAAAGAGTATTTGAAAGGGAATAATAAACAAAAACACTAGGTGATGATTAAATATTGATATTAAAATGGAATGGACCTGTACAAAGAAAATGCAACTGTCCATATATATTTTTATATATTATGTTACCAGCTATTATTCCTTTTCTTGATGTTGTAAGGAATCACAGGACTTATATTATCCCACATAGTAAAAGTAAACAGCAGTGGATCTCTTATCCCTGACATCTCTATAACCATTCAAGCAAAAAGAGAGGAGCTTCTGCTATCTAAAAGAAAAAAAATTTCTGGATGCACAAGCTTTGGCTTTCTGCTTTGCCATTCTGAGCATTCATAACAGTGAACAGTCAAAAATAACTTCAGGACTGCTACCAGCAGACATACTTTCAAATGTATTTTTTTGAACAGATAACACATACAGGTAAACAATTTAAAACAACAGCCTAAGTTTTACACTCCTAAAAGACGTATCAGTGAGTATAATAGTGATAATGCTTAAAATAAAAATGCTCTTTTGGAAGAAAAAGTATCACCTGCACTGGAAACCAGATATCTGTATTTACTTGTTCAAATCACCACAATCTGGCTCTTTTTATATTTCATTGTCAAAATCTGTAAATAAGCTCATTCCCCTAAGGAAGGGTACATGTACACAGAAAGAACAGGCACATGTATTTTAAGGCAGCACAGGTGTGATACCCTTTTTGCAAAACATACCCAAACTCAGTTACCAAAGATAATACAGAGGCCCTAATTGAGCAAATTCAAGTTGTCTAAAAAAAAAAAAAAAAAAAAGAGAAACTCATCCCTTTTTATTAAGGCGCTTAATGCTATTTAAGTTTAATCATGGGGCTTTGTTTGGACAGAAATAAGGACATAACTTGGAACTTTAAAGATAAAGAATGAAAGCTAAGCAGTGCCTGAATTTAGATGCTCTCATTGAAAAGGTACTTCCCAATTATCTGTTTAAAGTCATCACCCGTTTTGCACACTGGCTAAGATTCTGGATTTAATCAAAACCAAATTTGTGCCTAAATTTCACCTGAGTGTTTGTGCTCAGTGTTTCCTGTTGGTTTGCACTAGGCTTTCAGACATTCCTACTCTGTGAGAAACACTTGGCACAGGACCTTTGCAAAATTTAATCCTGCTAAATCTAAGTCCTAGCATACATTAAACTGCTAAAAATGCAAGGTCAACCTCTTCTGCGGTCTGACCTCCAAGCAGTTTGTTTACTGTGTTATATTTATGGGGATTTTTATGAAGGCAGATTCATATACTAAAAAATGATTTCCGCATCAGATCACCAAGAAGCCAACTGAAAAGTGATTAGGAGCGTTTCCACAAAAAAAAAGGGTATCTATTCCATGATGGTTTTCAGAAATGGCATGGAACGTAGAAAGAAGAACCAGCCCTCCTGATTTCTGCATCCTGCACTTCTGCCTTTAGACAGGATTTCTTATTTGATGGGGAAAGAGGACCTCCTTAGAAACATTTTTATTTTACACATATTTCCAGGTATCTGAAGACCATATTAAGTTTCTGCATAGCTCTGGTATTGCTAATGATATTTCTCTCAAATAATGCATAATTATGAACCTATAAAACTTTAAATAAGATGCTTTATAGCCTTTTATAAGTGTCACCCAAACCTATGCTCTAGGGTAAACTGCACTTTTAATTTCTATTTGTTATGTTTACACTGTGCAAAGAGATTCATTACAGTTATTATTTCTTAGAGACTACACATATTCCTTGGTCAAAGTCTGTCTGGATAAAGCAAACAAATAATCATTTTTGTTTGCTTCCATTTCGCTTGGAAATAGAAAAGCTAAGCAAACTGTAACACAACTCTACCAATTCCTAGAGGGTCAAACACTACAAAGCCAAAACCATACCTCTGCTGCTTTCCACAAGCCAAGAATCAAGATGCTGAATGTGTTTGCAAGAACAAAAAGTGAAAATACCCAGAAGATAATTATACTCACTGCCTGGCTCAAACAGCACACTGTGTTTGGAGCCTGATCCAAAACACACTGAAATCATTGCAAGCTGCTCTTCCAATCTCAACACCTCAACAGTTTGATTGCTCTTAGTTCAGGCAAATCTTAGAGCAAGATTCTGCCCCCATTGATGCCTGGATATTGTTGTGAGCAGGACTGCTATAAATTGGTCATACTCGGATGAGATGGCATTCAATTTTTTTATGCAAGGCAGAGAGGTAGAGGGGTTGAATCCAGGACTCCCTTCACCACTGTGGAATGGGATTTCTTTATTGATCTGCTTAAGACAGGATAGGTATGGTGAGTATGACAGGACAGATGTAACAGGGCATTAAAGCTCCAAGAACTGGGAAGGGAGAAGGGCTGACACCCTCACCAGCGCCTGCGAGGGCTCCCTGCCAGCCTGCCAGCTCCGTGGGTCAGACAGGTGGTCCCCAAGGCATTCTGGACACTTGTCCTTTCAGCCAGGTCTTAGACCCTGTCCGATAGTGAAATGGGCAGCACCTTGCTTGCCTCACAAAATAACCACGGGAAGAATTTCAACAGAAACATACCCCTTTCAGACAAATTTTTAAAAATGCAACCCAAAAGAAAGCAACAAACATCAGCTTATCAATAAGCGAGAAACTAGAAAAACATGAGCTCTAGCAGTTTTGGCTTGGCACAGCGAGGGCGCACGTTCTCCACTCCTACGCTCCTGGTGAAAGGAGCAGGACTCCCACCGCTGCATACACTGCGTCTGGCAGTCTGATGGCAGCTATTAGCCCTGCTATGAGTCCTGGCACAATCCTGGCCTGGCCTTAGCTGCTCCTCCAGCAGCAAACTCTGCTAGAAGGGGAACCAAGCCGAAGTTGGCTTTGGCAAGACAGAGGTGCAAATCTGATTTTCCTCATGGAGTAAGTTACAGATCCTGCAGACTCGTGCCTCGTGCAGCTGGAAGCTGACAGCTTCAGATGAGAGGAATTTATCATTATTATTTTAGTATGAGAGCAGCTCACTGATTGCAGCTTGACAACTCAAGTTAATTAGTTGATGAAGGGTCTGCTGCACGCTGGCTGGCTCCACAGCTGTGGACGGTGACACAATCAGCAGAGTGAAATCCATACTTAAAAGGTCTTTGGTCTTTTTAATCCTGAACTACAAATCACAAAATCCACAGAACAAAACCTGCACATCAGAGGAATTACACAAGAGGTTCCCCTTTCCCTGGCCCTCAGGACAGTCTGGTCTCTGCTGCTTACTGAAACTCATAAACAGACAGACTCGACTTCAAAAGCATCCCCTTTTCTTCCTGGAGTCCCAGTGGTTCTCAATAATAAGATAACTGGTTTGAGCTCAACCTGGCAATGTTCCCTTACGGCTGCTTTCCCCAGCAGGGAAATACCAACTTGCAGGTTCTCCTCTGCTCCTGCCAAACACCAGGCGGGATTTACCCCCCCTTTTCAAAGAGATTATGTCAAGATCATCTGGCCCCACCTATTAGATCAACGCACAGAGCCCACGTGCTATTTTGCATCCAAGTTTGCAAAATGTTAAGGTTGTTACTAAACAGTCAGCTAACATAGTAGGTGAGGCCATAATGTCCCAAGCTCCTGAGAAGTGGTGAAGAAGCACAAATGGCAGGGAAAGCTGGCTGGGAAGTAATCTACATGGGGCTGGAGCCACTGAAAGCCACTAAGCAGTGAGGGACAGGGGAAGGACGTTGCCTACTGGGAACAAGAACAGGCCGTTGCTGGTAGCCCAGGAGCCTCATCTCAGTGGGAGCTACTGCAGAAATTCGGCTCGCCCTCTGCCAGGCTCCACCTGTAATTATATGGCACAGCTGTAAATCTCTTTGTGGCCCTAGTTCTTAGCACAGAGAAAAGGATTTTTTTCCTCTGCCTTTCATATCCACATTTTGCACTTTTCAGGGCACAGCCTGCTTCCACCTCCCTTTTTACTTATCACCGAGGAAGATGAACTGCACTTCTAGGTGCTCTCTTAAAACAAATCAAAAGCAAAAAAGGAACTCCCAGAGTTTTCGGGCATGTCTGAAATGTGGTCAATCAGAGGTTGCTGGGGAGCAATCAGGAGAAAGGAGGTCCTTTAGATGAGGGTGACGAAATTTCAAGACAAGCAGCTCTTGTCACCAGAAGCGATGAGCAGATAACTCAGCAGTCGTCTCACCTGGGCCTCCCGAGTCCTGAAAGGGGCTGCAGAGAAAGGCACACAGCTACGGGCACAGGAGCCGGTGTTTAGTAAGAGACGTGCACGACAAACAGAAGTGGCTGGGTGCAGAAGCCACTGCAAGGCTTTACTAGTTTAATTCTGGCGTGTTTTGTTTTATTCATCCACACAAGGACTCTGTTGATGGAGTCTGCATTGCTCTAACAGAAACATTTCAGTCCCGGATCCCTGCTTGTCTGCACTTCTTGAGGTACCATAAAAGCAGATGAAGATTTTTTTTGTGTGTTATAGGACTATTTCCTCCCAGTTTGAGAGCAGCTCAAAGGAATTGGCTTCAACAACTTTGCCATGATTGAAGTTTATATTTTGACCAAGCTGAGCTCTGACAGAAGAGAGGCTCCAGTGAGAGCCATGCTTTATTCTGCCTCCACTAGAATGCTATTGGAAATCTTGGGATGAATCAGGACAGCAGAGGTACCGCACACAGAGTTCAAAAGCAAAACATTCTGCTGCAATAATGTTTGAGCATTTAGGGGACCTCAAAGATGATTTTTTGTTATTATGCTCTAAACAAAAAAACACTTTCCATGTTGACATTAATTTCTGTAACATGGCTTTAAAAACAAAACAACCCCAAAATTCAATAGACTGCACCCAGGATGGCAATGTCTCAAAATTAGAAGCAGCATGTTGGCATTTTTCCCAGAAAAATATATATATACGTGTGTGTATACACACAGGCACTTTTTATTCTTCACAAGATCAGTGAAGCTCTGGGGCTTATTCCCACCTCACGCAGCCAGAGGCAGGGACAGCAGGTCCCTGAAGAACACTTCAGGCACGAGAAGGAGTTTGCTTACCCGAACAACTATGTTTGTGCATCAGAAGTAGTGAGCAGCATGGCACTCTCAAATCCATGATGCTGAAGCCTCATCCTTCCTATCCAAGACAGAGACCTTAACTTGAGGGCTGCTTGTCTCATCTCCGTGCTTCCAGGACAGAGTTGTTAGGCTATAATAAGCAAGCTCCGACAAGCAGGTTGATGAGACTAAAAGAATCCCCTTGGTCACTCCCAGCCAGTTGTGAACAAATCCCTGCACTAGCAGCAAGGTTAGCTAGGATTTTTCTGTGGGATCAGGTTACAGAAGCTCCTAGTCTTAAATCCTCCACCAAACCTGCTACAATGATGTCTGCAGCTCTGTTTGAACCAGTGAGAAGTGCGAGTCAATTCTTGCGGTAACAGGGCAGACGAGACGCAGTTCCACACATACCCTTATGCACTCTTGAAGAGGCATCTGAATGCTGTCCAAAAATTAATTACATGGCATGACAAGCTCTGACAATTAGCTAACTAGACTGCTTGATGGCCAGGATTTTAAATAAGGATCTTTCAAGGGGGAAACTCTGGAACAGGCAGTGCTACTGTCACAACAGTTTGAGCTGTCACGAAAGCGTAGCACCAAGGAGACAGCCCTGCAGGCTTCACAACTGCGACTGCAAAGGAAAGAAAAGATCCTGGGGGAAAAGGACCTATTTGACTGCACCTGTACCTCACGTCCATCATTAGGAGGACTTGGGCCTTTTCCAGACGACAGTTGGCCCCCATGAAGCAGCACGAGAAGCCAGGACCACCACCTGCTCTCACTGGGGCTGGAAGAGGCGCTTTCTGTCACACCACGCCGGGCGGAGGCCGCAGGCAGCCCTGCAAATACAGCCAATACCCCTGTACGGTACGACAGCAGGCCCAGCGCCCTTGCCACCAGCTGGCCCCAGAAATGCAAAATCCCCCACGTATCCACTCCACGCAGCCCTGAAGGTTGCTGCTCCTCCGCCTCATCGCTGAAGGGGAGTTCTGGCAAAGGGCTTTTGCTGCCGCACGCCGTTTGTGCAGATTTCTCTGACGGCTGCTCGTGGAAGTCAGTGCTTCCCTCGCACAGCCCTCACCTCTTTTGGGCAAGAAAACAACGCTCCCACTTTCTCAGTTTTCTCCCTTTGTGTGCAAAGGGAAGGGATGAAGAGGCAAGGATTTCAGGATCGTAAATAACCAGAGTGACTTGACAGCAAGTAAATCAGCACTTTGCAGTGATCATGGCAACAGCTTTTGGCATTGCAGGAGAAGAAACAATTCATTACACAACAAATAAACTACGATCTTTCAGTGCAGCCAATTACTGTATATGTAGTGGTGACTAGAAGTCTGACGTTACCATTTACAGATCATCCGTGAGATGACTGCGTTTTACCAGTAAATCACTTTTTATGAAAAAGGATCAGGGAATGTATTAAATAGTGAAGATGGGTTTCAGTGGAAGCTGGGTGCCTGTTTCCCTTCCACACATGTGAAAATCTTCTGTCTCTTCACAAAGCCATTGCAAACATGTTTCAAGTATTTGCTTCGCAATTTCCTAGTCTTCTCCGATATGATTGCCTACATTAGTTGGCAGTTTCTTTTCCCTGACGGGATTTACTCCCCAGGCCTTTAGAAGGTTTCAGGTTGGTTCTGGTACGTACACTTATGATGAATATATAGAAATAGCATGTGTCAGTGTATACACTTTCACAGAAAATCAGAATCTTAAGAACTTCACTGATACCTCTGAGAAATGGATAATTTCATGGTTTCTATGTTTATTTTAAAACTTTTTATTCTTGGGTTGGACTTCGTCAGGGTTGAGCTGTGACCTGCCAACTCATCTTTCTTCTTTAGAATCAAGGATCAAATCTCTATCTACATAGGTGCATTGAAGTGCTGTTCACTTAAACTAGATCTGCTTTTAATACCATATGCTAATTAACCATCGGGTTTTGATATTAATCCCTCAGAGGCTCACGCTCCTCAGTCATGATTCAGATGTATAAGCAAGATTCTCAGCCGCTGCAAAACAACTTAACTACAAGGAGATCAAAAGCATTGGATGGGTTTACACCAATTGAGAACCCAGCCAACCATCTTAAAATTGCAGAGGCTTTCGCTCAGGCAAGCACCACCATTGAAGTATTTCTCCCCCATGTATATGCTGCCTTCTTCATTCCTGTTGCTGCTGTGGAAAATATCTGCAGCAGCATTTCTGAACTGCGCCCTGGGATTTGCTTCCATTTCCCCTTTTCTCTGAGTAGGGGCTCTGGTTTTCTGATTCAGTTGAGCTATGCGTGCCTAGGCTCGACTCACGTAGTTTATGCTGCTATGGCACAGGTGAGATGCTCTTCCCTCAAGCTGTCACCAGCCTCGCTGGAGAATCAGCTGCCAGCCGGGCCTCAGCATCTACGGAGGAACCTCACATGTTGCGATGTTAGACCCCCTCTTGCTCCTCCATCTGGGAGCCCGGCTGGCTCCTTTCTCTCTCAAGGCGAGCAGCCAGTAAAGGCCAGAAGTCACTTCACACTGTTATTTGCTACCTGCCAATCCACATACCCAAGCCAGCTTCATTTGAGAATCTGGCTTTTAGATTTATTTTTCCTTCCAAGCAAAGGGGTAGCAGGACACTGCTGCCGAATACATGTTTTGTTATAGCCTCCCATCACTGCTGAATGCCATAGTTTATTCTGTACCAGGTTGTTCATCATAGCCCTGTTTTATGTTTTTCAAAGTGTTTTTGAAAGATGCACGGTCTGAATGAAGACTGCCCAGGACAGGGGCACAGCGCAATACTGCATGGAAGTTTCCCTAAAGCAGATGAGAAGAGACGAGGAGGCAGAACGGCTCCCTGGGGTAGGGACCCACACAGCCATGGCAATGAGAAAGCTATTGAGATTTATCAGCTCAGCTACTGTTTATTCCAAAAATTCAAATGTCTTTTCCTTCTCCCTGTGTGGGCCAACCCAGCACCCACTGAAGTCAGCGGGAGGTCTACCTATGAGTCTGAAGAGCGCAGAGGCAAACTTTTGAGAAACTTTTTCATTTAGAGAATAATTAAAGCTGTCTCCCTGTAGATGTGAAATAGCTAAATATCAGACATCTGCAGCTACTTTACTGACAGCTGCCCTTCTACACTGAGCCTGTAGAGTTTGAAAAACTTGAAGTAGCTCCTGATGTCCTGAACGAGAGGATTAGATCTGGCCGTTTGCTAGAAGAAGGAAGGGAAAGATGGGACTCAATCTACTTTGCAGATGAAACAACAAGAAGGACTAAGATTTTCTCCCTAAAAATTAAGTAGGCTTTCAGACTGAAGCCAGAAACGACACTTCCATTCCACCTCTGACACAGACCTCCAGTGCTGGGCAGATCATTCAAGCCCCGTACTACAGTTTTGCTCTGAGCCCTTTTTTTTATACCATCTCTCACCAGCTTGTTGAGGTGTCTAGGTATCAGTGCAACACTACTGGAGATGCACGTGCTCTATGATAGTAGTAATAACAGCGTAATGATAAGGAGGAGGTACCCGACACAAACCTGAAATCTGACTATGAGCACAAGGAACATGAACACGAACTCATCAATACATAACCTATGCTAAGATGTTTTTTTAATGGCATCAGCGGGTACCAGGAAAGAGCTTTTCTGAGCAAGAGGTCAACTTTACTGTTAATTACCATTATAACAACTACTAGTCTTTACTAAAGTGTTTTTTGCTTCTACTAGAAGAGCAATTACATGTGGCTAGTGATTCCAATGTTACTTACTCTGTGCTCAATCGTTACACTGGCTGAATGAAAACTCACTTCAGCCAGAACAAATATTACAACCTATGTATTGACTTGATTCCTCCGAGACAGGTCTGCAAATGGAAATGGAGGTCTGTCACATTTCTAGTAATCTTAGCATTGTCCTAAAGTAGGTTACTAACAGATCGCACTCAGTATAAGCGAGGGAAGACAACACAGAAATGGGGAAATACAGTATGGACAGGTGGTGATAGTGAAAAGGAGTGAGACACACTGTCATCACAGAGGGAGTATTTTAGCTTTAAAGAAATCACATCTTACATACCAAAAAGAGCTGCTAGCCACACAGTCGGAGCCAAGAATTTCGTTGGATTTGGGCATGCAGTACTGAACAGCTTTGCATTTCCTAAACATACAGCTTTACCATAGTGGCAACCACTGCATTCCCCACCATGCGGATGCAAAACTACAGCATTGGACCCACTTGTCCAAGGTCTGAGTAAATTGCTCCCCTCTTCTGTGCTCCTTTCACAGCAGAGAGTCCACCCCAAGCCCTGCTCTCCCTTCCCTCTCCCAACAGCCCCTCTCTCGACTTATTCAAGCATGTTTGCAAGAAGGGAACAAGTTGGGTTTCAGCCAATGCCAAGTCTCCACAAAGGAAGAGTTCACTTTTTATAGCCGATATGCTGAAAAGGTGCGAGCAAACATCTTTGAAACCAATCACCCAAATGTTAATAATCAAGTTTAGGGGTTCTGCAAGTTATTTCAGATGAAGTCAATGAATTCTTTTATAACATGTGCATGTGGAAGCACAATGCAATGTAGGTAGGTACTGCAGTACAAACTAACATTCACTAACAAGCTAGCGTTTTCAAAAGGCCAAAGGAAAGCTCTGCCACGGGGATACAACAAAATATAAGGACATGTCAGGTGGATTTTGCTAGCAGATGTTATAGCAAGTAAAGTATATATGAAATATATATATCAATAAATGTACCCTTCAACTCCTCTTTTTTTTACTCTGTCTTTGCTACTAACACTTATATTCTAAATCAATATCTTTTTGGCTCCCAGAAAGATCTTGTTCCATCCACTTTATCAAGACATACTTAATAAATCATATTTGGCAGCATAAATCATATCTTACCACAAATGAGATTTAGAGGAACTAATTTCCAAATGTAGTTGCTTAGGCATATGCAATAAAGCCACCTTATATTAAAATTCACATCTGTAATATTTTAGCATGCATGATAGCAAACAAAGGAACCACAAACAGGTCCACTTAATGCATCTTTACACAGTCCTAATTTTCATTAACATTTTTCCAATGAGCTAAAAAAGCTGAAAGCCTTAATAGCCTCACAGTGCTGGAGCCATGTATCACATTGCAAAGGTGAGAAATGCACTTCAGCTGGTTTCACAAGCACACCCCACATTTTAGCAGTATACTCTGGCTTTCAAAGAAAACTAACGAAGGCTAATTTCTGACTGTGGAACGAAGCAGAGCATCTAGAGTTCAGAGACCTGAGTCCCACTGCCACTTCTGCTACATGCTTTACTAAAGGCTTTATGCAAAACGCAGTGAAATTTTCCTATGTGTATACGGGTTTAAGACCTAAAATAGATCTGTTTCCATCTCTTCAGACCTCAATCTGTAGAACTGAAACAGAAGGGGCCAAGCCAGTCTCAAGGTTCAATCCTGACCTCATTTACTAGATGCCTTGAGACAGTCTTTTTAAAAGTCCAGTGAAAATCTCTTCAAGAAAGATGCTGCCAGAGCCTGAATCAAAGCTGACGGATAGGAATCACTTGATCCAAAGCCCCAGAACAGAAAAGCATTATTATTAAATGCTCTTGTGCTTTAACGCCTTTGCACATTTACTCAATGATCTGGGCTTTAACAACAGCTCTCTCCAAATGTACTGCTGGTGAGAGACCTGTTCTGTACTGCACCATGTTACATACCCCCGTGCAAAAAGCCCAGATCAACAGAAATGCAACTGGATTTTTGGTCATGAATACAAAAAGTTGCTATTTGGTCTTTTTTTACTATGCCCACATCTGCAATTTTCTTGGTACTCAAGACAGAGTTATTGGGCTAAAATGGTCACTGCTGAGAGTTTTGTGCCAATGACAGTAAGGTAGAGGAGGTGTAATTAATATCTAAATATGGTAATTCCTATCAAGCAATCAGGTTCCACTTTAGATTGCTAATTTACACATAACAACTACTGGAAAAAACAAAGAGAATACACTGTTTCTCCACTTCCTTCCTCCTGGCCCTTTATCCACCTCACACCCAAATACTCCCCCCCGCTGGAAGCCAGAGCTTTCTGGCTTTCTGGCTCAATACTTCTGCTAACTTGGAAATTACTCAGAAATACTCAGATATTCTGTATGTTAACTAAAAAAAAAAAAAACCCTAAGTTTTGTCTTCGCCGTAGGCTTGTACCAACACAGAAGTCACCAGCACTGCAGGACATCAGCCTCACACAGAAATTGCACAGGGGCTCTAATCTGTAGGAAGATAAATGAGCAGAAAAGCCAAGTTTCCAAATGCCCTCTGCTGGCACCTGTCAGTATTACTAAGAATTTCACCCGGTTCCTCACTAGCTTTTCAGAAAACTAATTCTGAAGGTTTATAATTTGAAGATATCCTGGGTTTACATTTACCCTAATACATTTACCCTCTTCCAGCTTTGCTTTAATGCCCAAGTTTGCTTAGTTTTAACCAAGCACAGAAACCCAAGTTCTGCAGTTCTCCTTGTAAACATCGTGGGTAGATTGTCTTTTAGTTGGAAAGTATGTCTGAAAAATTTTTCAAATCCACTAACTTCTAGGGATCATCACCCTCATTATTTTGACCAGTTGCTTTTCAGAAAGCTGCTGTGAAGTTTTTCTTACCTTCCCACCGAGTACTAGGGCGGTAGGAACGCAGCCATCCTCCTGCCGCGGGATCCAGGAGCGGACTGCTTGGCCGAGTTTCTACCCCCAGCGATGTGCTGGCTCACGATACACAGCACAGCCGTCACAGTGACAGCCATCACCGTGAGTGCCATAGCTACCGCACAGTCACAGTCACACAGCCACAGCAGCCAAGGCTGTCCCTCCCCACACGCACCAGACCCCCAGCGCTGGATGCAGTACAGGGCTACAGCTGTAACAGCACGTACAAAGTGCAAGGCATTTTCTGAATTATTTTCCCATTTTGCCCAAAACAACCTGGATCTAGTGGATTTCCAACTGGAGGTGGAATGACCACCTGATTTCCAACATCCCCCTTAACCATCCACTAGGAACTTGAAAAAGTCATTAGGAACTGGTAGAGAAGAAAGCCAGGTTACAGTTCCTTGATATTCTGACTGTGAATTACTATTACCTTTCAGTTACATGAGGACATTGTGCCTGATGATATTTTAAACTTATGTTTCAATTCCAGGTTAACAACTAAGCCATTGTATCAGAAGAGACCAACAATTAATAATACAGATTGGCAATACATATCCTGGAGTGATCACTGACTTCTTGAAAGAGATGGTTATGTGTTTGCACGGCAGAGCTCACTCAGGGATAGCTGTTGAAGACACAGACCCGACAAAGCAACCTATTTTCCATGAAGCACTCTAAGGGATGAAAGCATTTCAAGCACGTTTGTTAACAAGTGCTGCTGGGAGAAGAGAAGGAACGCTCCTGCCTCTCACAGTGTGCACAAAAAGGGACCATGTAATAAAAGCACCACTAGCTAAAAACGTCGAAACCTGCTTCATGAAGAAATGATCATTGCACTCTTGAACTGAAGAGGACAGACATGGCACTGGTCTGGTTTAGGACAAAGAATAAGCAACTACACCCTGTGGTTCAGGCTCCTCTTGTTGGCAGTGTGCTCCTCTGTGCTCCCTTCACTGAAACACCACGGGACTTCAGGACAATGCCTTGCTAGGGACACGCTTTTGCTTTCAGGCAGGAATAAATTTTAATCAGTCTTTGCTTATTAGCTTCACCTTACTTTCTCTGCTCTTTGCAGGCAAATAGAGACAGAGCTCCAGTGCTCTCCCACCCAGCAGCGAACTTCAATAATAACATTTCTGCCATCTACTACTTAGTCAGGAAAAGAGGTGTTGTACCTCTGAAGTAACGATTAATAGGACAGCATTTATTGTGTTTAAGAAATCTTTGATGAACCTATAAAAAAGCTTTATCAATCAGACAACCAAAGCTCTTAAATCATATCTGATTAACCAAAATACATATTCAGTAGAGCAGATTGTTCTTACTACTCTGATTGCACGACTAAACAAGGCTTTTAATAACTCTGCCTATATAGGTGGGTGATGGAGTAAAGTAGTTCAGGGCTATCCATGATGGACACAGCCCTTAGTGGAACAGCGCTGTTAATATGCCATCTTTTTTTTACAGCTGTCTCTAGGCTAGCAAATTTAATTTCCATAATACATCATCTCTGCAGCTCTCTAAACTTGGTTGAGGTTTTAGTGCACAGAGAAGTCAGCTTAAGTTAACCCAGAAAAGAGGGTTCTAACAGTAAAGCTGTGTCCCATGTTTAGCAACATGGATACAGCCATAAAAACCCTGCTCGTGTAATGTATCATGACATGAGTGACTCTCCTGATGACAGATCACCTCAGCCTGACACTGCTTCAGGACTAGGAACCAACTATATCTTTGCAGACTGTGATTTCTGTTCTTGCAGTTGATCCGTAGTGCAGGGAATGCTGTTTAACAAAAAAAAAAAAGCTCAGGTCATCCATGAAAAGCTGTTTCAGCCTAGTGATTATTGTTACTCGTGTGGAATGGATACAGTGACTACTGGGCTACCTTTTTGATTTTGCACTAGTTTGGCATCTGTATGGATGACAGATTTTAACTTTGTCATCCTTTGCGATATTTGCATTTAAGTGCTTTTGGGATGGGATAGGGAAATAATTCTGTTTGATCTAGAAACCTGCAGGGTACTTTGCTTCCAGAGGGGAAATCAACTTGACCTTCACATTCTGGTCAAATGGGACCCATAATCATTAGCACGACACTAGAAAGACATTTGGTTTTTGACACGGAAAATGTCAGGATGCAAGGGATGGCAGGAGAGGAAGAGCTGGCACTTCAACATAAGAACAGCAGCATGCCTTCGTTTTGACACTTACAAAATACGTTCCTGTTCAATAAATACGCCAGTGGTAAAGCAGAATAATAACATCCTCTAAGAAAGCCTGCAAAATAGTGTTTTCTACTCAGAGACAAAGTTGCTGCATTGTCAAGTCTTCCTCCCAGCGTGGTGACACCTGAAGCTTTCCAAGCTGTACATCTCCACAAGCAGCACAGGGAGAGCCCCTAGAAAAAAGACTGAACCGAGACCTGGAGCCCTGAAAAGTCATTTCAAAAGAAGAGTTCAGACCAAACCCCTCAGAAAACGTTTGCTTAAAGCCTTTTCATCCAAAAGCTGGTTCTAAAGCAGCACCATGGTATTCTCTTGCTGACGGTCTTCATGGAATTTCAAATAGCCTCAATTTGCAAGAAAGAAAATCTTACTCCCTAAATCTTTTAAATTCACTGTGGGAATCCCAAAACTCCAGCTGGGTTCTTTTCTTCTTGCTAACAGATTTCAAGGGACTTGCACAGAAATAGCAGATTAAAATTTAGGAAATAAGCCACAAGTTATACCACAAATGAACCACAAGTTATACCAAAATATAGCTCACTCCCTGAGTTCACTGCATTTGTTCTGCAGTGATAACAAAAGGAGGAAAAACAACTCCAATAAAACCTGACACTAAGATTCAGTGCTGTATCTTGAGGACATTTTTACGTATTCTGAAAAACAGGCCCTGGTAAGTTGTCTCACGTTGGGCTCCAAATATTGAGAAGCATTAGTTAGGTATTTCCTGACACTAAGCTTTGCAGAATGATTAGTAGTGCCTGAAAAATAAAGACTCTAAAATAATTTATAAGAGGATAACAACTGCTCTGGATATTACAAGTATTTACTAAGCCTTGGGTTAAAAATGAAGATGTAAAGAAAATACTGAAAAAAGGAAGATGGGAGAATAGTATTAATCTCTTGAAAACAAAGTTCAAAAACCCAAAATACAGTTAAGACAATAAGCATATAATACCATCCTATTGTATTCTGTATAATTTACCACAGTAAATTATTTTCCAGCCAACTGGCTGGAAAACGGCTTTGTGGAGAAGGACCTGGGGTTCTGGTAGCCAACAAATTAAAAATAAATCAGCAGTTGCCCTCAAGGCTGAAGATCAGCTGTGTACCGGGCTGTATTAAAAGAAAGGAACCCAGAAGATCAATGGGAGCGATTAGCTTGCTCCGCTCAGCACTTGCAAGACTGTGTCTGCAGTAGTGGGGCCAGTTCAGGGCTCCCCAGGACAAGACAGACATTGACACGCTAGAGCAAGACTAACGGAGGGGCACCAGGATGATTAAGCAACTGAAGCATGTGATAAATGAAAGGCTGAGAACTGGGCTCAAGCAGTCTCCGCAGAGGGTTAAGGGATGGTATTGCTGCGTCAACTACAGAAAGGGAAGGTATACAGAAGATGAAGCCGGGGTCTCTCCAGAGCTGCACAGTAGGAGGAGGAGAGGCAATGGCCAGGATTTGTAATAAGGGAAATTCTCACTAGATGTTGGGGGGAGGGGGAAAGGAGGAATCACTGTGAGGTTGTCCAACATTGGAACAGGGGCTCCGAGACACGGGGAATCTCCATCTTTGGAGATGAAGACAAAACTTAAGATTTAAAAAGGCCCCAAGTGACCAACTCAATATAACTTCAAAGCTGGCCCTGCTTGGCACAAGGGATCAGACCAGATGACCTCCAGATGTCACTTCTGACATGAATTATTCTCCTATTCCATGATCTACAGGAAAGTTACGGCTGTGTAACGCAGCGATAGAACTCAAAGAGGCTGTATATTGAGAGCAAGGAAGGAGGTGAAACACCACAAGAATCGCGGTGTTTTGGAAGAAGAGCGTGAAAAGACAACAGGCTGCCTGAGAGACGGAAGATGGATCTACTGTGTCTCAGATTGCATTCCAAACATTAAATGAGGAATATATTTTTACTGAGAGTAAGTCACCTGACAGACAACAAGAGATACTTTGGCAGACCTAAGCAGTAGGGGAAAAGTATATGGAGACTTTTTACAAAAAATTCATGGAAACCTGGTTACAAATTATAAGTGGCTTGTCACAGAAGGGACATAGAGAGTTTAAGTATGGCCACACAGGCACAGGCTATTTACACAGTTATGTTAAAAAAGAAGATATATGGTGGAAAAGCTGAACACCCAGAATGTAGGATGAGAGGCCAGGCCCAAAGGACTATCAATCACATTACAAATGGATGTACTTTAGTTGACCTGAGATGTATATAAAGTACAAACTGACAAAGTTAGAAGTATTGTGCACTGATAGCTCTGCAAAAGTATGACCTATAAAGAGCAAAGAAGTAATACCACCATAGATCAGAGAGAGTTGTAGAGGAGAAGAGCATACAAATATCACAGGATTTTTCAGTCATTTCCACTCCTGAAGCATCTGTAAAAGACCAGACACAGTGACCATAAGAAATGGAAGAGAGAGAACATTTCATCACAAACTCCCCTCTTCCACTTCATGAGAATAAAGTGATTCAAAACACAAGAAAAGGCCATCAGGTGCGACTGACTGGGGGCTAATATCACAATGACAGTTGCTTACAAAGCACTGAAATCTTCTGGGGAAATATCACAGTAGCACAATATAAATTGGTATATTATCTGACTTCAAGCTCTCGAAAAAGCACCATGGGCAGGGCAGCTCTAAAATACTTCAGAAGGCATTTAAAGACCGTGATGCCCATCTTTCAGGTAGCAACGACATCTTCCCTTCTCTCACTCCTGGCCTGTGGTGAAGAAAATAAAAAAAAAGTTTGTGTCCAGATCCTATGTATGCTCTTCACTGGTATAGCCCAACAAGCTTTAAAACGGAGATTATTATTGTTATTGCCATCTGACAAATAAAGGCACTGAAGCACAAGTAAGGAAAGATTACACAGCAGAGCAGTGAGAAAGATAGGATTGGAGTCGGTCCCCTGTATCTCAGCAGCATTTCTTATTCATTAGGTCAACACACATTTTATTATTCATCGCTTCGTCGTAAGTCTAGATCCACGAAGAACACAGACTGAAGACAGTTCAACAACAGCTTACCTTTTCGGCTTGCTGAAGTTGCATTTATATTTCATCCAATCCATACTGATGATACCTCCCATATGACTAGGCTCTTCCCTCTACTGCTGCACTGATATTGAAAAGCTCCATAGCAGATAAACAACCCCTTATTTTTAGTATTTTTCCTGTAACAGTGGAACTGCTTCCACCACAGGACGCTCAGCTCTCATTAATCCGCAGACAGAACTTGGATATCTCTCTTGATTTGGCTTAGACTCCCATCAATGGAAGGAGAAGGAGGGGAATTTATATAGCTAAGTTTCTGGTGACTAGCAGGAAATGCTTTGATGGCAGCAGAGAGTAACAGAAAACAGCCTAAGTAAACACTATCACTGTAACAAGGAGGAGGCAGTTTTACATACCTGTGAGCTTATCTTTTAATTGCCTTGAAAGCTGAGGCTTGCAGTCAGAAAAGTGATTGCAGTAAAGATCATCTTGTTCACAGTATATGCATCCACCGCATCCTCACTGATTAAACAATGTAAATCAAGGGAAATGTATGACTTCTGGAAATAGATGCTGAGCAAAAGGAAAGGCAAAAGGAAAGGAATGTGGTGCTGTTTCTGACTTCTGGCATTAAGGAAGCAAATTTGCCATGCAAGGGTGAAATACAAGGGTGTGCATCCACTGACTGTGGCAAGAGTTTTCTGGTGTTAATACTTGGTGCACAGCTACTTCCATTTAAGAAGCCAAACAGAGTCCTAGGATCTCCACAAAAGCACGTTCCAAAGTATAATGCAACTGGCTATGTTGTAGAGCCACTATTGATCTAAAAATCAATGTAACAAAAGCAATGTGCCTTGCTCCAGTCTCATCCTCGCAGCAGACATTTCTGATGGTACGTGGCATGAAGGGAGGATTTGCAGCCACTTCTCCCTGCCGGGGGGGACAAGTTTTTCTGGGAAGGCGCTTCAGCCAGATGATGTGTTCCCATTCCTTAGCAAGGACGTTTTCAAATTCATCAGAAATCGTTTGCTTTCTCTTAAGTAATTTGCTATCGGCTCTTCTGTGCAGCTACTTTGAATCTATTGCTATTGAAAGGCACCAGATTGATAGCCCAGACTTTGATTTTTCACAATGCTAACATTGTACCGAGGCAGTTCCCCCACCCCAGCGGCACTAAGAGACACCAGCTAACAGGAAATTATTGATCCTACCACCTAACTCAGCTCTGCAGTGCCATTTGCTACTATCCTCTGTGTCTACAACCCATAACAGTACAGGCAACCATGGTAGGAAGCTCCTACTCAATGATCTGTCTGTTAAATTGCCTCCAACTTGGTTTATCAAAATCCCTGTCGGTAGAGTAAGCTACATCCAGTTTGATATAGCCACTGGCATACCTGCTAAGCCTGCCACCCACAAAGCTTGATTATATCGGAGCATTTCATGATTCACCTGATTCACGACAACCAGCTAGAAGCCACTAAATTCATTTCACATCCCCGAAGACACATCAAATCCAACAACTGATTTGCAGTGGCTTCAAAGCAGCTGAAGTAAAAGACTCTGTATTTCATTATAAGCTGCCTAAGCCCATGCATTTCCAACTCTGGCCACACAGCCTTTACTTTGAACTGCACAAATAGATTAAGGTCATTGTCAAAACAATAGGACAACGTCACCCTGGATGAGCTGAACAGTGACAGCAAGTAAGCAGTAGCTGCATGGGAAAGCAGACAGCAGCAAGTTACTAAAGGAGAAAGCAAACTATTTTTCACAGAGGTGAAAATGCCCAATTTCTTTACGCTAAGAACCCCAATGGTCTGGGATGTTTTAGGCAGACACTAACCAAATGGACCGCGGTAAAACTACCTCAGTGCCTGCTGCAGTGGAACAGAACAGCACAGTGCAGAGGCCAGCCAGCACAGCTCTGAGCGGTCACCATTATCGCTGCATATTAAAACATGCCAAATAGAGCCAATGCCTTATAAAAGGAATCTGGCTGGTATTCTGTATTCGTTTTTGCACCAAAATAGAAAATTATTGGCCAGAGCAGATTATAAGAAGGAGAATTGCGACTGCCTAGGACCCTTGCTCTGTGCTTGGGTTACTGTCTCCTATGTGAGATTTTTGAGTGAAAATCCTGGCCCTTGTGCATCTGAGCATTCTGCTGTGACAGACACATGGAAATCACAACTCAGCAACAAATGGCTACAGAAAAACACAACAGCAACAAAACAAACCCCACTATTAGGCTGCCAAAGCATGAAGAAGTACAGAGGCAAGATCTGCTTTGACACAGCCACACTCAATTAGCAATTTCATCCCCTCTATATGCCTGGTATGTGCATATAAATAAAGAATTTGTGAACATCATGCCTTCCTGAAGTTCAGCAACAGCAAGTCTTTAGAGTGCACAGAGAGACTTCCACTCAGGTTTGGGCATCAGAAAGATGCATCCAGCAGCTGTGATGCTATAAACCTCTCTCCTTGTTGAATCCTGCTGCTGTCTATCCTAATCGCTTCACATTCCTCTGCGTCCAATTTTATCCCTTCATTTGCTGCTTTGTACCTAAAGCAGAGGGTGAGGGAAGAGTGACTTCTTCATAACATCAAACCAGCTAACTCGTATCTTAAATTGAAACACTGGCGAAAACATTGGTTTCAGAAGCTCACTTAAGATGGCCAATAAACAAAAAGGTGTGCTCCACTTACTGCTTAGTAAATCCCAAACACATTAGTATCATGGTAAATTCTTCTCACGGCCCTTGCACCAAATAACGAATCCAGTGATTTCACAGCTAGATACTCTGGCCAGAGAGTACAAATGCTTTAGGTGGATACACCCGCACGTGTGTGCATCACCTGTTATATTTGCTACAGAAGATAGACAAGAAAGTAATTCAAGAATTAACAAAGACATGAGGTCTGCTCTGTCATAGGAAAATAAAAAAAATTGGTGGTATGCAATGCTTGCAAGTATGCATGGGAATCCCTGCCTGGTAAAGTGGGTTAAGAGATCCTTTGTAGCTACAGCACTGAGTGAAGTCCATGGACATCTTGGTTCCCAGATATAATGAAGTCTTAATACCTATGCAGGGCACGGTAATACTTTCCTGCATACTAAGCAGTATGGCAGGAATCTGCACTGAAGGTTATTTAGACGAGATCCTGTGAACACAAGTGTTATTCGTGACCTGGATCTCAACCAACTATGCCCTCTGGGATTAGGAGTCACACTCAGACACGGTCAAAGCCACTAGCAACAGCCAGGAAGGCGGGAAAACTGAGAAGACAAAAATCAAAATAGGAAAGATATATCCTGTTTTTCAACAGAGAAAGCAGCCAAATTTCACAAAGGCACCTCGCTCTGAAGGAATGATGTATGTCTTTCTTTTGGGGGAAGTCCGGGGTTGGGAGGGACGGGACTGGACTGGCAGGACTACCTGAAGTGTCGGGGAACTCAGCAAGCCACGGAGAACGAGAGCACAAACAAGTCTCCCGGTCTGCAGAGCTGGTGAGGGAGTGCTGGGGAAAAGGGAACAAAACCGCTGCTGCTGGGAAGCTGCGGGAGAGAGACGAGAGGCAGCAGCTTAGTTTGGAGGTAAAGAGCGAGGAGGGGACCGCGAAAGTTGTGGACAGGCCTCTAAGGGACAGAGGGAGACTATGATGGAAGATTTCAGTCCTCTCTGCAGGAAGTTAAACAAAAAAATATTTGTACCAAAGAACCAGGCCCACAAGCCTGATACCAAATTAGCTTAGCACACGGCCTTATTAATTCTGCCCAAGCATTTTCTGTTTGATGACAGACTGAATTGCTGCTCACTGAACCGGGGCTATCTCCCCCATGCATTACCAGCCTGGCAATCAGAAGGGAACCTGGCAAACAGGACTAAGAACAAGGACAAAGTAATCTTCTCTCTGAGGCCTGCTGCCAAGCGACAGAGCTGCCTGCCTGCCAGCAGCAGCACTTTCACCAGGGACTTGACCCGGGAGCTTCTCCTCCCTGCAGGTGAGCACGTGTCACCTCGGGGGCGGCCCATCTGCCAACCTCACCACACGATGGACACGGAGGGGTATGCAGGAGGGGAACAGCAGGAGTTAAGAAAATAGCCTTTTGGCTTGTCCCTGCCATCAGCGCTCAGTGATGCACTCCCAAGTGCTGGCAACTTCAAGATACAAGGTGCCGGGCGGTCTGAAAACATGCTCTCCCTACGCTGCTGCTCCAAGCATCCATCCCACGTTGTACATAAGACCTAGCGCTAAGTTCCCAAGGAAACCAGAGCTCCTTGGTACTGCTGACTGAGATGTTCCAGTTCATGCGAAGAGGGAAGACCAACTTAGGTCGGACTCTGTAAGAGACCTGACGAAGCACAACCAATTACCAGGATTGCTCCCAGGAACCCTGAGGAGCTGACAGCGCAGTGGCTTGGTCATTATGCTCCAGGCTCACTACTAACCGTGTCATAAGATCTCATTGCTGTCCACCACCCCCAAAAGTGCTTTATTCAAATACTGCTGTGTGATCTTCTAGTGGTGTTTTTCTTTGGTGCTGCACCGTGAGCCCCAGGAAAACATCTGGAGAGAGTGCAGTAGGGTGAAAAAGCCAGACAGCTGCAAGCACATAATAAACCATGGGTGAAATTTCACACAGGAGCTCATTGATATCTGCTCTGTGGGCTTTGGGATTTTCCGTGCTGATGTTAGAACGACTCACTAGAGCTTGCCAGAGTCCTCACACCCATCCCGCCACAGGCTAAGGCCCAAACTGTTCCTCAGTACTTAGGAAACTTGCTGCTTCCCAGACAGCTGACACCTGAGTACCAACTAAATTTCTTCCCAGACTTGGGTTATATATTCAAGGATATTGTGCTAAAGAGCAGGAAGTTTCCTTCTAACACTCATAACATTTTTAGTTCCTTTCCCACTCTTTTCCACAGCCTCTGGCTTCTTCTTCAGCTTGTGGAGAAAAGGGAATCATGGACGTGTTCCCCCAAATCAGGTAGTCTAGGGCAGCACCCCACCTCAGAGTTGGTATTTCAAATACCTATTTAATCCTCTCCACGGTAGTTGTGTTACAGAGACCTCATCAACACCGGGTTTGCATGAAAGAACAACTTGCTTTCTACATCCTCCCCTCTGCCAAACCCCACTGCCAACTCTTTAAAAGGCAGTATTCTTCATAGCCACCCACAACACATAGCGTAAGTTAGGAATTTTGCAAAAGATTGTTTTTAGCCTGGAAATGATACTGAATTTAAATTGTAGTTCTAAGTCGTTGCAGAACGTTTTAGCAGCTGCTTTCTACCCCTACCCTCATTCCCTGCTTCTCCCTTCCCATTTCCCCTCATCTCCGTCCACTGGGGTGTTTTGGACTCTTTGCTGAATATTCAGGTCAGATAGAGGAATCAAATCAAGTTTTAATCAAGCATTCAAATCACTGCAGGAAGGCTCATTCGACAGCTTCAATAACCAAGCACTCTTGTGACAAAAGCCACCAATGCATGAAACTCACATATGCTGTGCAAAAGCTGAAGTACTAATGCAACACGATCACCAGGGACCCTCCACAGAAGACTACTAACTATACTGTGCAGATAAACTTACCACAGAAGACTACTAACTATACTGTGCAGGTAAACCTGGTATTAATAGCTCTAATGCACCACAAGAGACACTAAACTGGGGAGGAAGAGGGGGGTGGTACAGAAGATGTCCCAGAAGCCCAAGGTCGGTACCTCTTTTCCGTATGCATGAGTGAGTCTCACTGAACTGATTCTTGGAACCACAGTCGTCTTCTCGAGCTATGCGAGTAGCTCTTCTCGGCATTGCTGTCCTGCATCAAAGTACTTTCTCTTCCAGTTATTCGCTGGATCTTCGGGTAAGTGAGGTCATCTCCTGCGGTTAGCCAAGGGGTACAAAAGCTAAAGGTGGCAACCATGCAGAACAACGTGGATGAATAAGCAATCTGGTGATGAGCCCTGACAGCACAGTAACACCAGAGCAAAGTTCACTTTTCTGGGAGTCTAAATCTTTCTGCTAAGCATGAAGAAAGAAAAGTTGTTCTCAAGTGACAAAAATTTGAAAACGGGTGCCACGTGGAAACACTCTCACACAAAAACATATTTTCAGTTTCAGACAAAAGCCTAACTGCTTCTCTGTGCTCATGCAACACTACGTTTCCAGAACTGCAGCAGGGTCATACAATTATTCTACCTAGCCCAAACTTGACGCTGGGGATGCCTCCCCTGTTTGGGGAGAGATGGTATACAACTGGATTTCTAAGAGTTAATTTTCCAAAGTACTGAGCACTGACACAACTCACTCTCTCTCTTTGACTCCACAAGACTTTTACCGCTACCTTCAGTGCAAAAAGAGTTTGGACAGCAACGGGTGCCCTTAAAAATTTCACCTGGAGAGATTTGTTACAGAAATACAGAAACTGGCATAAACGCAGTCTGAACAGAAATATGTAGCACCAGAAGCACCAGAAGAAACAGAAGGACAGAGGGTTAAAAGAAGGGCCTGTATTGCTAACGAAGACCACACCAAGGTTGTGGCCAGTGTCACATCCACCACTCCTATCCTTCTTAGTCCATGAGGAAAACAGGCCATGGGTGGCAACCTGGCCTAAGATTTATAGAGCATGGAGTAAGCAAGGCTCTGCAGCAAAGCACCGCCCTGCAACCGCTGCTGAATCCTAAAGGGCACAAAAGACCTGTCCAAAACCATGCCTGTTACATCAGGAAGAACCCCAGAGACTTGACATCTGGCATCCTTTGTCCTCTACATCACACACAAGTGATCCTTGCCAGACCACTTGGACGTACACCTCCTGCTTGTGGGCATGTGGGTACAAGTATGCAGATGAATGAAATCTATGACAAAATGAGCGTCAGCAGGTAAAATCAACTTATTTAAAGATTTTTTGAATAAATACTACTTTCCCCTTCCATAAGATCTCCCACTGAATTTTGTTTTGATTTCCCCACACACCCACAACTTGCGTGATACTCAGCCCCTAACTGCAGCAGAAGATGAGCCCATTCAAGTTTCCTTCTGCTTGTCCACCCTGTTTTTGCAGCACCTCACCATCAAAAGCTACTGCAACACTTCATGTGAATTCCTGTTTTTTAGCTCAGGTAGTAAGGACTGAACACTTAGTCCAAGGAGGTTAACAGGATAGACTATTGCATAACAATCGCCAAACTATTTATACTAACACTCACTGTATTACTACCATGGATGAAACTTTAATGAAATTTTATCCACTTAGGGGAAAAGGGAAATGCTTCCAAATCTAACGGTACTTTTAGGCATCTTAAAGTAAATTTTTGGTTTTATAGGAAGATTCTGGTGCCAAACGTGTCTCTCCTGTTCTTCATTTATGTTCTATGTAAAATAGAAATTACAGTTGGACAGTTAATGAGCCACTTGTATATGCCACACAAAGGAGAGGTGCTGCAGTGCCAAACATCTTAGTGTCGAGTCTGTTGAAGAAAATAGCTTTATAATTCATACACGTTAAAAAAAAAAAAAAAATCTACAATAAAAGTAAGACCAGACATTGAAATTTGTATCTGCAGTAGGTTGTGTGAAAGATACAAAGCATCTCCCAGCCCAGCCTCCGCTAACAAACACAGCTTGTGTTGGAATGATACATTTCCTCCTCCCACCTTCTTTTCTTGACAAGATTAGTTTCCCCTGGATGAAGGGAAAAGAGACGCACGTGGCAGTGATGCATGCAGTCCTGGTTCTGTGATAAGCAGAGACTGCAGACCCACCACGCTGAATCCTGCCAAACATCTGCTCATGTGAACTAGATTACAGGACTTTCTGTGGGTTGAGTTGTTTATTTAAATTATACCAGGGAACTGAATTTACATCTCCGAACCCTGCTTTGCTTCCTGCATTTCAAATTGTTTACGCTACTTTATTTGGCCGTAAGATTCCATTTAGAAGGAAAAGAAAGCTCCCCAAACTCTCTCAGTATCCACATGCAATCTAATGCAGGAAAAAAAATGAAACCCAATGAGAATCTCAAGAAGAATCTGTAGCACATAAAACACTTGAGAAGATTAACTTCTGTAAAGGTCAGATTCTACCAGTGGATGGATAAAACCTGTCCTACCTTGTGGATGACCTTACCATTAAGAATGCTGTTACTTGCCTTAATGAGATACCCCTAACATTTGATACTCAGTGAAAAGACATTAAGACGTTGATCCTTTTCGAGTTCAATCTAGTCATTAATAGAACTTGGGGGAAGAAGGGTATATACAAGCACAAACAAATGCTACTCAACACAAGACCAACGTGTTTGAAGCTCTAAGCAGCCTTCATAAATAATGCTCCACTTTCAGCAACTGGTGATTAGTCACTTCTTGTTCCTCTGCCAAAAAAAGGCACTCTCTCACTTACGTCCTTTTTGGAAAACAACATTTTGAGATTGGACTCCTGGGTCCAAAATCCCAACTACAGGCCACTTCAGGAAACAAAACTTTCTCCTGAAAAAACAACAAAGACTATTATCACTTAGGTAAGCATCAAACCACCTCAAACTACTTAAAAGCACAACGAAATGAGGAAGTCAAAGGTTATTCTAGGGAGGATCCTGTGCTTCAAACGCAGTCAGAACTTGGCCACGAAAATGAGAATACAACTTTTCTAAAATATGGAACAAATTAGAATTCAAATCTTTGTTTCATAAATCCAAGTTATTGTGCTGATAGTCCTTTCACTTTAGGGCATGAAAAAAATCAATAAACCAAACAATTTCATAGATATTACCCAGACTTCCCAATTTCAAGTAGGACCAGGAAAGGTTATAGAAAGGACAAGGAAAAGAACATTGCACTGGCATCACTGTAGAATTTAGAAAAAGTTTGGCTATGAACAGCAATTAAACTGGGTTATAGGATTTAAATCTAGTGCCCTGAGACTAAGTTGATTCCTAATTCATCTATGGCCTTGCACAGAGAGTGGCAGAACCGCAAGGTGATACTGTTTACATATTTTCTGTGAAGGCCAATCTAATCATCGCATGGTTTACTAATATGATCATAGTGCAGGTCCTGAGCTCTTAATTCTATTACTGTATACCTGCCTGAGCTTTTTGTCCCATGAAACACTTGTAAGACCTCACCATTTCATGGTCACTTATGTCCTACTATCCGGCTTAAATTGTTCCCTGCTTGGCATTCTCCGAACTACCCAGCATCGCTATTCTGCCACCAAGTATGTTTAGCTCGCGCTCAACTTCTCAGATGTTTCACTGCTGCTGTTTTTTGTGCGTAAAATGTAAGGAAAAGGCACCTCAGCTGTCCCTTCCATAACACAGATGCTCCTGACATGTTGAGAGGGAAGGACACAGCCTCCCAGCTCCCAAACTTGCGTCTTGTCTTAGCATTAGGGTCTATCCGGGTTTTCAGCATTGCATACTTCTAGCCAAAGGGACTGTCTGGGTATGTGCATGCCTCCATTCATACTTGCACGCTCCATCCTCGTTTCCATGCCTGCTGATGATAATATCTATTGCTAGCAATTTGTTGCTGTTAATTCTATCGTCGTCTGCTTTGCACCATTTTCTTTTCCTGTAGATTAGCTCTCTGCTAATGTTTCCACCCTCTTGTGCCACAGAACATCCTTTCTTAGCCATCTGTCATTTTAGCGCTAGCGCACGTGCTCCTGGGGTTTGGTTACTACAGCTCCAGGCTCCCTCCTCCCAAACCTGGCTACCTCCTCTCCAGCTACACACACGCAAAACTCATGATTTCACCAGTCTCCAGCCCAGTCTTGTCAACGTGGGGCAAAAGTTCAGACAGACATAAAATCTCAGCAAATCTTGCTGCTCACCGGTTAGTAGGCATGAGCAGCTATGGGTAGTAAAGCCAAAAACTTGGTGGGGTAGGCTGGTGCAGTTGCTCAGTACAATCTGTGAAGCAGCGTGCGCTGCTTTTAAAGCCTCCTGCTAAGGGAAGAATGCAAACGTCCAGCCGCTGCTGACGGCATGACTAAGCGGGCAGCATTTCAGCTGGAAAAACTCCCTACTCCCTTCTCATCCCTGTCCCTCCTGCAAGTGTATTCCACCCCACCTAACAGTCGGCCCCCTTTGCGCTGAACTGGTGCTCCCATCTCCTGCTGAGGCAAGGTGTCCCACATGCGTTCCCCATGACAAGCTGTGGTTTTTTTACACTTAATCCTCAACAAAGCAGAGTTGAAAAGTCCACCTTTCCAGCTTGTTTGTCAGCGTAGCCTCTTCCCCCTCCCACGGAGTACACAGTTCTTTACACCACCTCCCACAGCAATAAAAAAGAAAGGCTTTAGCATTTCTCGGCAATCACATTAACCTTGATGAATTGTCTGGCAGTGGCATCTGCTGCTAAGGATACAGATGTACAGGATGAACTAAAAGGCATTTCTCCATAAAGCAGATGATATCGCTGCAGATAATGTCACTGTGCAAATATGTATTTTTCTTCTCACCTGACCAATGATTTTTGCTTTGGCATAGGCATCAATAAAATAGCTTTGGGGGACAAACAACTCCAGATAAACTTTGCAGAAATCCTAGTAATGAAACCGAGAATATAAGGAAGAATTTCCTTATGTTTCACTGAGAGAAGCCATTCTTCATTTTGAGTGGAAATTTGCTGTATTTAAAACGTCATTAAATACAGCTCCAGGAACAAAGAAAACAAACAATCTGACAGGTATTTCACAATAATAACTTGAGTATTATTACAACTGAGTTGTGCTCTGTGGCTACCAACCCTTTCAAATGGAAACACATACACATTCATATTATTAGTTCACTATCAGGAAGGCAAATTCTTCTTCAGGGAAATTCCATTTCAGCAAAGCAGAGCAAAAGTTCAGAAGGAATTAGGGTGCACCGAGTACGACATCCTGCAGAAAAATCTCCCATTCTGGTTGGGACTTCAGAAATAACTACAGTAGAATAGCCACTAGAATATTCATTATAAGGTATATGCAACACCTAATATATATTGCAATCCCTGAGGGCATATTTGTCACTTCCAGAAGGACTATCAAGGGAGTTAAAAGTGCTGCATAAAAATGCTTTATTTTTTTGTTATTTATTTTTTTATTTTATTAACCTATAGGGTGATTTTTTTTTAAGGTGGGCACACGACAGCAACATAAAAGGTCAGTTATTCAATTCTTCATCTGACTGCTTGGCTGTTCAGAATACACAAAGCAACTGCAAAGCTGCTATCAAAACAAATTGGGGATTTTCCAGCACCAGGCACATTCTGTCCTAGACAGCATCATTCTGGTATAGATGGTCCAAAATGGGTAGAGGGGTTGCTGAGGGCAGGGATAGGCAAGGAGAGCCAGGTCGGCCACAGGATGGTGAGCTGTTCAGTTGCGTTGAGTCAAGTAGTCTATGATGAGATCCCATTACAGGTACTAATTCAGAAAGCATTAATTTAAATTAGCTCGCAGGCTGCTCCAAGTTCTGCAAAGGATAAAAATTCCTCTTGTGCAGTAACTACAGTTCTGGCTGTAGTTACATCACCTGATCGCAACCAAGGGCCTTCCTTTCCAAGACCTCTGCAGGATGTGCACTACGATTGGACTTCTATACGGCTCAACATTCGCACTTATGTTAAATAGGATTTAAAACTTATTTCTAAAAGATGAGAGAAACCAACCACTAAATGAGGGACTTCTAAGCTATGCAGTGTTGGCCAATGTCCTGATTAGTTGAGTCAATGCTTTGGCCTGGTGAGGTAATTTTTTGTCACACCTACAAAGTACAGCCCCTTTTGAAAGTGTTGCTGCTTTTTAATTCAGAAGACTTATAAAATTATTTGGGAATCATCTGCAGTGAAATCTGCTGAAGAAATGTTAAAGCGATGTTGTCTTTTTTCAATTTTAATTTGAGGAATCTTTTTCAGGGTCTATAGATTATGGGATTCTTCCGCTTTGTCTTAAAAGGTTTGACATTAGAAAAACCGAGCAGAGAATCTTGAGACAATACCTAGAAAAACATTAACAAAGTTTTGAGGAGGATTTCACAACTATACAATTTTTCAACTTGAAATAATGCTTTCCAACCATTACTCTAGGCCAAGTACAACTGCCCTACAATGCAGCCAACCCTCAAAGGACTCTTGCCTATAGCTTTGTTCCAGACTTGTAAAGGTATTTTTAGCTTCCTAATAAAAGACCTAGGTACCACAATACCTTTCCAAACGTAAACGCCAGTCTTTTTGCTCACTGATCAGGGCATTGTGTTCCAGAAGACACTCTTCTATGTTGGTGTACACCATATTGGGTACAAAATGGCTTGCATTTTGTTGCTCTAAAGACTTCTCATGTGGACGTTATTCTGCCTGATTTCCATTTTGTTATCAATCTGCACACTGTCTGCCAGGAATATTCCCTCTAACAACGTGCTCCAACACGTTGACCCATCAGACCCTATTCTGTAACAAGCTGAACATGACCAGAGGCACTTAGCTCTCGTTATGGCCTTTCCTGGCCTTATGTTCTTTTACCAGACAACCTCTGGCATTGTACTCAGTCCTCTTCTGTCAACACTTTGAATTGTTTGCCCCACAGGTAAAACTCGTAGCTTACTCTTGTCAAAACAGGGTTTTAGTGTTGGCAGAGGAAAGTTTATAGGCAGAAAAGCACCAAGATCTGCTGCTTGCATGCCACCTCCTGGCATATCAATCCCACGTAGTCATGTCCTCACAACACAAATCCTAACAGAATGGCAGCATGTCAGCTACAAAAATTATTTTAGAATCATTCATAATACCATCCTGCTAAAGACAGGGCAATTCTGTGAGAGAAAAAAATTGACACATAGCATTTATGCAGTTTTTGTCTGACCTTGCTCACATACCTCTTGGCTATTTGCGATTCCTCCTATAAGCCATGCCAAGCTTCATACTCAGAAATGTCTTCTCATGATGGGGCTTCCTAAGTTAACCTTAATGGCAAAGACTTGATACTTCACAGCACAATTCTAGCTGGAGATAATCTAGGAAGCACATGCCCTGAAATTCCCAGCGAAGATATGAGAATGCCCGATGCCTGGGACTGAATTTTTCCTGCCTCTTCCCACTCCAACCCAGCTGTTCCACTGCACTTCTCGGATTGAAGTGGGAGTGCTGACAGAATATTTCTCAGATGGGAACAGAAGCCATCCTGGTCAGGGCTCTTCTCAGATCCTGACAGGCAAAAGGCTATTTTAAATGCGCTGATTATCAGGCATGTGGATGCCTCCACAGGCTGTGCACTGCAGACTGGAGAAAGAGAAAACCCTCCTTCAGCAAATTTTGGACCTAGCTCTCCCTTCAAACTCTGACAGACACCACTTGCAAGAGCCAAGAGTATAAGAACAGGGTACAAACATAGCGATAGCCTCCATGGTATACAATCCCAGCCTCCAACAACATGTATCTCAGGAAATTCCCGAGCTGGAACTGGTATATTTATGTTTAAATGTTTTTGACAGATCTGCTGGCATAATATTGTCTAATTGCTTTCGGCACCCAATGCATCTAACAGCAGTAAGTTCCTCGGGTTAATTAAAGTCCTTCCCTGTTTTGCATTTACCACCTGAGAATTCCAGTGGTTGTACTAGAGCTTTTGTACCATGAGTGACTGAGAATAACCAACCATTCCTGACTCACGTCTCCATGTTGTTTATGACTGCCAAAAGATTACATACCCGCCCGACCCCTTCCCTCTGCCCAGCTACTGCCATCTGTAATAGCATCAGCCCTAGTTGCAGGAACAGGTTCTCCGGGAGACACTGAGCACATTGTCTGCTGCAGAGGATTAAGGACATTAGTTTCCAACTCAAAGCATATAATCCTGCAGAATTATAGAATCATAACATTGGGAGAGACTTGAAAAGACCACATGGATGACAGCAGAACAGGTCATATCTCTGTCACCCCAGACAGACATTTACTTCATCTATAAACAAACCTGAATCTTCTATTCTGTGACTGAAGCCTATTACTTCTCACCCTACGCCTACAAAGAAGAGCTCATCCCTTCCTCTTTCCAGCAGCCATTTACACATTTACAAAATGTTGTTAAATATCTCTGGCAATCTCTTCTTTACCAAAGAACTCTAATTCATGCAATCTTCCCTTTAGATTTTATTTTGACCTTGATCATTCTCACTGCACTCATATCAAATTGTCCAGTTGATCCACATCTTTCAACTGCAGCTCCCAAAGTCTGAGCTATATCCCAGCTGAGACTGTACTAAGTGCCAAAGAGATGGATTATTTCACAGGTCTCATGGGCGATATGTTCTGGTTTTGCATTGCAAGATGGCTTTGCCTTTTGAAGTAACACAGCATTCCTGACTTAAATTCACCTTGTGAACCACAATAGCCCCCAGATCTTCTCTTATAGGCCTATTTGTACTTATGCAGTTGATTACTTCTCAAGTGAAATATATTGCATTTATCCATTTTTTTCAGGCTGTATCTCCAAATTGTCAACATCATTTTGGCTACCAAATGCATCTTCTCTATTTCCCGCCCCCTCAGAAAATCGGATCAGGACTGAACACTACTTGTAACAAAGTACATGGGGACGCAAAAACTTTCAGATTCTAAAAGAGTATTTTTTAATTTGAGCTATGAATCAGGGTCTGAACTACCTTCAGAATAGTTCCCTCTTAGTATCACAGGTGCCACTCATCTCTAATGAGGTTTCACAGCATAATTAAATCTGGACAGCTTGGGCAAACATCCAAATCTTCAGCTATTCACCTTAGCTGACAACTCTGGCAGATAGTTTGAAGTGTTGTAATTCCTAACACAAAGGGCGCATAATATCTGGGACCACTGACTGAATATTTGAGATACCTCTCATTGCTTTATCCACAGTAGGCGAAAATGGTATTAGATGAAGTGCTGCAGTTAGAAAGGACTTTCTCATGTTCTTGTTATTTTAGGCAGCTCTGCTATTGGTACAATTACACCAACAGTTTTGCCATGTCACTTTTTTAAAATACCCATTCAACTATTTTTGTGCAGTGCTGATGACTAACCTAATGTCCTGCAACATATTTCTAACTCTTACTGAACCTCCCAAAAGGGGAACATACAGTGAGGCCAGCACATAGGACACGGGTAGGCAGGATTACAGCATCTATTCTTGTCCTCGGACTTTATACAACTCTTGGAATATCCTTTAAACTATCTGCAGTTCATATTCACCCTCTGTAAAATGGCATTAGCGAGAAGAACACAAAACTCCTGTTTCAGAAGTGGAATGGGCCTCCCAGGAGTGGTCCATTGGCAGTTAATTTGGCAGCTCTGAAGGGGTAAAGATGGCATTAGCACTTACATTCGTGATAAATAGATTTTATTCCCATAACACCTCTGCATTGTAAAATCATCCTCATTATACAGGTTGGGAACTGAAAAGCAAGAAGATTAGGTGACTCAACTCCATCAGCAAGGCTGAAATAGAATCCAGGTCCCGCACTCAAGCCCAGTGCCTTACACACTAAGACATCTCAAGTAAAATAAAACAATATAGATTTTAAAATTCATGATGTTTGCTAATCATCCTATAACTGTACTTAACACCTCACTAACTTAGCTTACGGCATAGAACTACTTTGACTTCTACAGTTTTGCTCCTCATCTTAGAGCAATATGCTTCTCACTTTACAAAGTTGTTTTTCCATGTGACATTTCCCAAATTCACTTCAGTTATCTGTTACAGATCAGCTTCACAATGTGGGAGCTGCATGAGAAAACAGTATCCTCTACTCTGAATATCAGCAACATTCGGGGAAGTAAGCTGTGCCAGCGCGCTAGAAGAGGAAAAAAAAAAAAAATGAAGCACAAATAGCTTTGGCAGTTGGTTTGCTAAAGCAAGATCACACAGCGCCATGCTAAGCTATCAAGCTCTTCTAACACAAGCCCACCCAGCAGTACCTGGGGACAGCACAGCCGGAGGTGCCCTGTCAGGTGGAAAGAGCCGGCACAGCAAAAGGCAGGAGCACAGAGCAGGGGAGCACAGAGCAGGTCGGCACAAGTGGGTACACCGAGAGCGTCAGACAGGCGCCTGCGGCTGCGTGCCAGGGCCTAGAAATGATGAATGCACTTGAACGCCGTGCCTGGCTGCGAGGTTACCATGTGTGGATTTGCATCGTTTTGCCCTGGGCACTAGTGGAACAGACAATCTGCACACGCAGCTGGCGTGGGTACTTCTAGCAACGCGAAATCTAGCAACTCGCTGTGGAAGGAGGATCACAGAGTTATTCAACTCACAGGGTATGCCAAAAACTGCAGGGACATCAATTTCTCAAGGTCCTACTAGAAATGGCCTGGAGGATACATATTTGAAATGTCTCAGGGACAAAAAAAAAAAAACACCACCCCACACAAAAAGGTTTTTGTTTGCTGCTTTCAAAGGTAATGTTGGTCACAAAAACTTTGGTAGCATCCTAGCAACACTTTCAACAAAAAGTCCTGACTGTAAGTACAAAATTCACTCTTTCATGAAATTGTGCCACGTTTTAAACCACTGAGAATAATCATCTGAACTCTGTCAAAATGGGATTTAAACCTGCATAGATCTCATGCTGCAACAGTGACAGAGTTTGAAGCTTTAGAGAGATCTTTGAGTTAAGCACCCATGTTTTAGGTACCATTTTTAAAAAGCGCTATTGCAGGAAGGCTTTGAAAGACTACTAACTATTTAGGTATATAAATTCCCAGGAATTTCCAGGCTAGAAAATTTCTGGAAAAAAAACCTGCCATGCAAAAATCAAGGACAAACACTCGCACAAAACAATGTTCAGGTGGGAATGAGCAGCACGCCCCTCCAATCACAATATATTGTCCCAGGTCTCTGGAAGCGTGCAAGGTGTGAAGCTACAAGTCTCTGTGAAGCTCAATTCACACCGAACAGACATTTTTTAAAAGTCATCTTTGGCTTAGTGGGAAATTTTGCACGGTTCACTAGATTTTTAATTATTCACACTCGAGTAACTACACTCCTACTGGAAATCAAAATATTAATGTACGATACCTTGCTGAGAGTGTACAAGCAACACAGGTCCCTCCCAGAGTATCAGCGGTGCTGGGCTCGGACTCATCTCAGCTAGCTGCTCCCCTCCTGTGTCTGTCTGCAGAGCTCTCGCAGTTGGTCTCGCACAGACCGAGAGCTGAGCCCTGATTCATGATTTCAGGCTCCAGCCATGGAATGCAGCCATTGAAAACCCAGAACTATTTTTACCCCTGAGCAGCCGCAGCATTTCTGCCCCATAAAGACTTCTAAAGCTAATGCCTTACCCTAAACACACACACACCCCTGAACCTAACCAGCTAAGATGCATGGTTCCCTGGCATTTAGTGTGGTTTTTAAACTGCGCAGTTGCTATCAACAGGACAAAGCAGCTCAGCCCCTGGCATTATTGTCAGCCCTCAGAAGTCAGACATTTGATCCCAGTTGTCAAAATTAGAAATTCCTCAGAAATGCTTTGCTCCAGGAGATAAGATTAGCTCAGAGCAATGACTGTCTATAAGGTTTGTCTTGTGCACCACCAACCCCAGCCTGCATTTAACAAATACGTAATAACATCTTCAGCTAACAGACAGACTGCAGACACAAATAAAAATCACTACCTGTTGAACGAAATCACTACGTGTTTTAAGGAAAACCGCAAGGCCAAGGCAATCCCCCCCAAAAAAATCACAAAACAGACAACAATGGCTTTTTATATAGAACATCCAATACAACCACAGAACGGTTTTGAGTTGGAAGGGACCTTAAAGATCCCCTAGTTCCACCCCCCCTGCCGTGGGCAGGGACACCTTCCACTAGACCAAGTTGCTCAAAGCCCCGTCCAGCCTGGCCTTGAACACTGCCAGGGATGGGGCAGCTACAACTTCTCTGGGCAACCTGTTCCAGTGCCTCACCACCCTCATAGTGAAGAATTTCTTCCTCATATCTAATCTAACTCTACCCTCTTTCAGTTTAAAGCCGTTACCCCTTGTCCTATCACTGCATGCCCTTGTAAAAAGTCCCTCCCCAGCTGTCTTGTAGCCCCCCTTCAGGTACCGAAAGGCCGCAATAAGGTCTCCCCGAAGCCTTCTCTTCTCCAGGCTCAACCACCCCAACTCTCTCAGCCTGTCCTCACAGCAGAGGCGTTCCATCCCCCTGATCATTTTTGTGGCCTCCTCTGGACCCGCTCCAACAGGTCCACGTCTCTCCTGTGCTGAAGACCCCAGAGCTGGACGCAGCACTGCAGGGGGGTCTCACCAGAGCAGAGCAGAGGGGCAGAATCCCCTCCCTCGACCTGCTGGCCACGCTGCTGGTGATGCAGCCCAGGACACGGTTGGCCTTCTGGGCTGCGAGCGCACAGTGCTGGCTCATGTTGAGCTTCTAAGCAACCAACGCCCCCAAATATGGAATTGTCTTTAATAAATAATTAGCAACAAATCAGAGCTAGACACCTGAACTAACTTTTCAAGATTATACAGAGAATACTGACCACTAGAAACTTTTACAACTGTGCTGTTTTGAACCTACAAGATTCTACAACTGTACTTCAGAAAATACAATCTAAGTACTTCAGAAATTAAAATACAATCTAGTCTTACTGTGGAGGAATAAATAACAACAAAAAAGAACGAATCGGATTTTTGCATAATCAACTATAATCGACACGATATACAAGCACTTTGGCAGAGAACAGTCCACAAGCAAGTGCGTAGCTGGACATACGTAAGGGGTCCAAATACCTAAGAACCAGCAGACTCACTGACTTAACTTGCTCATATATTGCTTTAGACAATGAAAAATAACTGTAAGCGTTTCTCAGAAATATATGGTTAAAACACAAGAGGCATGATACAAAACTGACAGAACTACCGACAACAGTCAATTATTAGTTCCTAACCTGTGGAAGCATGCGGAGGCTTAGGTAAGAATTAACAGCTCAACAGTATCACATCTTATATTAAAAAATGGTCTCTGCCACCTAGAGTTTTCAGGATGATGAAAGAAATAGCGTGCAAAGGGTGAGGCTGCCAAGTTCATAGGAGGACAGTTACGATCACCATTAAGCAGCAGATGCCATAATCTACCAAGCTTCACAGTGAGTTTTAGGGACAGCAACCCCTATAAAGTCCCTTCAAAGAGCAGCTGCAATGGAACCTATAGTACACACGTATACCTAGAGTAACCTTAACGCTACATGTAACTTAAATTCTTGACCAGATATACTGCTGTGGCAATTGGCATTCTGGAGGTACTCCATTTATGAAAAAGTAACAGAATAATTACAGGAGTATTTCTCAGATCACTCACAACTGAGTATCTCTAGCGTCATGCAGACTGATTTTGCAGCTCCGAAGGATCCGTCCCTTTTAAGCAAGCCTCGTACTGGGAATCTCTCCTTTCTGTTTCATTCTCACAGAGAGTCTATTAAGAAAGTGTAGGGGGAGCGCGAGGAAAACAGCAATGAAGGAGACCCCCTGGGGAATGAGAAAGCTACAACTAGAGTGTGTAGAAGAACATGAAACATACCTTAAGTGGGCCAGATCTGACATCAACAATCTAAAGCTCAGAAAAGGTGTTAAACAAATAAAGGAGCAATACAAGCTTGTCATGTCCGGAAGGCTGAGCCACTTTAGCCTAGTGCTGTGGGAAATAAAGCAGAAGAAATGCTGTTGCTGTGAATTCATGTCTCTGAGAGATTATTCTCACTGAACAGCCTTCTGCTATTTCTGCAACAAGCTGACTCTCCAGAAGCCTCTTTCATTTGCAGTGAGACACCAGAAACCCCATCAGCTACAAAAAGCCAGGAGAGGGTAAGTCTAGCTAACAAAATCCCTGTGCAAGCAGCTTCACAGTTTCTATCACTTTTCACCCAAGAATTAGGAAGTACATGTTTCCTACCCGATAAATTATTACCAGTTCAAGAACAGACAGCGCCTCAAATTACTGGCTCTCACAAGTAAGAGGAAGTGTAAAAGACTGGTATAAACCCCATTCCTTTCTAACAGAATATTTAAGGTTCTCCTTGCATACTACCAAAGAGAATTCAAAGGGGAAAAAACCTCCTACACTAATACAAACCTGAGGCTGATAATACCTTCTGCTTTTAATACCTTACTCAGCAAGCTTCAAACTTGTTGAAAACCAGAAGGTGAAGAGCCAAGATAACCTCCATGAATTTTTAACTCCCCTGGAGTCTGCCAACACCAGATAGCAAACTATTCACCATTCTCCCAGCTGAACTCACTGATACAGTGATTTTGAGGGATGGTCAGGAGTGTCTAAAACTGGGAGTAGCAATATGAGGCCATCTGTGACGGCCTCAACATTTGCTGATTTGTTTCTAAATGAAGAGTTTAAAATATTTATTTACACACTTGCTTTTAAAAGCCAATCTTTTGCCCTCTGTCCTCGATTTTATGCCAGTTATGCCATGTTATGGAAGTGGCTTGGGATCAATCATCAAAAAGAATAAGAAACAAAAAACCTACACAAAGCGCATAAACAGTTTTTAGGTATCAAAAGAAGAAATCACCAAAAGTAATGTAGCAGTCACCATGACAATTACCAAAGAGGCTTTAATATATAAGAAAGGAGGAAGGAAAGGAAACAAGTGAAAAAAGTAGCAATTTAGGGTGTCCAATTCCAACAAGTTTTAAAGCTTTTGTTCTCCCAGAAAATCCACACTACTCATCTCACTTTCGAGAATTAGCACCATGCAAGGCATCTTTTAAGACATTTTCAGGCATAATGAAGAAATCACAAATCACTTTTTCATAAAGGTCCTATATGCTTATAGGAGAAGAGCTATAATGAAACTATCGATCATTGGTGTTACACAGTCCGTGCAACTGAAGGCCATCAGAAAAAAGAATCTGAAACCAATTCATCAATTTTATAGTTTCAATTTTCAGGAAGAATATCAAATTATTATAAATAGCAGTTATAATGCAGAAACTCAGAGGCATCTCCAGGTCTTTCTGTTGCTCTTCAAGGAGTACAGCCAGGCTGTGGATCCTGCTTACACAGAAAGTGAGGGGAATGACCTGACAGCTGATGTAATTGCTGCCGCTTCCTAGCACCGCTCTGGGGAGATTGCACAGGAAGGAGGGGAAAGGAAGAGATCCCTAAAAAGGAGGTGTATTTCTAGCTTAGATCCCAAGCTAACTGCCTGGCAAACCTTTTGCACTTGCATGCAGACAGAAACCAAACACGAAAAGACACCCACAAACATGCATTTCTTTCCTCTTCTTCAGCAGCCTCAAGTGCTAGTAACCATAAATAGTTATCATCACTATCCATCCAAAATGCACACGCATGAAGAGACAGGCACCTGTACCACTACCAAGAGCCAGGTTTGCAATCACAGTGCAGGACAGTTCCTAACTACAGGCTTAATTTGTGTTCATGTCATTGCAACGTCGTGCCCAGCGCCGTAAGAAGTCTTACCCACTTACCAGGGGTGAGATGTTTAGAGAATCAACCCCACTCGGGAGGCAGAGGCCAAGAACTGACCCACCCGCACTGACACAAATCCAGACTGCAAACAAGGAAAAGCTCAAGTCGTGACATTTGCAGTTACTCCTGTTTCAAAGAGGAAAACTGGAAGTAGTATCTCTCAGCCTCTGCTTAGGGTTTGCACTGATGCAGCCACATTGCTCAATGGCTTCTAAGTACAGTCAGGACACTCAAGAATTTCTCTTATTTCTTTTACCATTTCCTAAAGCATTTGCTCTGAGCTACTGTTGGAAAAGGATACTATGCTAATGTTGCTCTGACTCAGAACTGCCTTCCTTCATTAACTCAAGACCTTGCAACACAGCTATTTAATATATAAATTATCTGAATGTATTGCCAAAAAGGGGTGCAACTATTGAAACTGAATGTGCCTGTGATATTAAGGGCACTCATTTTTGTGTACAAAAGAATTGTCTGTCAATGAAATCTGAGGGCGTGCACGTGGTGCTGTTGCATATGTTAGCAGGAAAGCTTAATTCTACTCAAAACAGAAACACCAAATTCCCTGCAACAATAAAATGTCAAATGAGCAACAGAAAATGCCAACATTTTAAATTCAGTACTGAAGCCCACCTCCCATGTGTTTACCTTTAATTTTGGCTTCTTTTATTGTTATATGTTACTTGTCAGATAATACAAAATGCATGAAATCAGAGGTTTCTTTCAGAAATTCTTGTAGATGCTCTCCCTAAATTCGTTCTCGTATCACAGCTTGATTTTTCCCCTCTTCATTTCTTCCCTTATCCCCTCTCTTTATTTCACTCTCCTACATCAAGAGCTAAAATGTCAGCAACGTCTATAAAAATATACATACAAATAAGGAATGTCATAGCACCTACTGAAAAAAAAAATCTCCTGTGTTACTACATTCATGTAACTGCTCCTAGTCCAGTGCCTTAGAACGCAAATTGGGAGGAAATGGAGGACCAAATTTAATCATAACAAGACAGTAACATAAATGTTCGGCATTTTAACTTTTCTAAATGGAATCAGACACGCAGCATTCAACAGAAAACAAACAAACAAAACATTACTCTTCTTCCTCAGGTAATTCAATTTTGAACAGGGCATGTAAAAAATGCTGTTTAGCTTGCATGACTTGTAACAGGTGCCTTCCTTACCATAAAGCCTCCTTTTATAAGTAGCAGTGGCTATGCTAAAACATTCTTCAGCACTTTCAGGCTTTTCAGAGAGGAAGAGTAAGAAAGCAATGAATTTTTTTTGTATTTGTGAGAATCAGCCATTGATTCAATGTAGCATTTCCATATTCAACTGTTCCCCAGGTAAATCCAGTAGAATATTTCATATTTACTCAGGGCTGCCACACATCTGGGAGTCCTAACCATATCCAGCGTGCACAGTGAGTACAGTAGCATGCAGCTAGCCCAGTATTTTTCGGAGTAGGCTAGAAGACTGAGGACAGCTGTTACTGGGCTAGCTCAAAGCTGCCAGGTTTTTGTGGCTTATCAGCTCTGCTTCTAAAACAGGACAGCTAACGCCCTCGGTTCTGACCAAAGGGCACCAGAATGGTAGCTGGTGCAAGACGCTCTTATCTGGGAAAGCTAAATGGTTTATGTACAGCGTAGACATAGGGATCAATAACTGAAGCTGTGATCAAAGGAGACAGCTGAGCCTTGATTAATCACAACGGGACATCTTTTATCTGATGGATCAAATCTGGAAAGGGTATCTCTCCAAGGAGATAGGTTGGATCCCACTAGTTTCTCAGCAGCACACAATGTCACACTTACTACCCAAGAAAGAAATCTGAGAGGCATACCCAACATTCCGCAGGACTCCGCAAAAGTCTGATCACCTGGAAGTGGGATTCAAGACAGATCCAATAGCAGACAGTTTAGGTGATCAGATGGGCAAGCTGCTACCTGAAGACACCAGGTCCCTGGAAAAGGGCAGCCAGTGGGAGAGGCAGATACTGGAAGGCGAACCTAAAGGTTAACGTCACTGCATGCACACCACACGGTTACAGGGCATGACAGCCTTACCCAGATACACGCTGTAGCTACCAGTGAAACAGCAGCTATAAACGCTATTTATTCTGACAAGTATGTATGTACATGCTCTTGTCTTCCAAGTGTTTACCACCTGCATCGAAGTGTTCTTGGGAGACAATTTCTGAAAGTGCTCGTATCACAATTACCCTCCACCGATTTTTTTTTCCTGAAGTTTACTGGTTCCCAGAGATTGTCTATTCTCTCTAGGTGTATCAGCTGATTTACTAAAATCCCCTCCCTGTAAATCTTCCCTCACATATGTCTTTAGACCACTAAAGCTACCAAAACACAATTACTAAGGTGTTAGTAGTAACCACTATTACTAACATCGGGATTCCAAAGGCATTATGTTCCTAGCTTACTTAAAAGCTTTGGCAAAGCCACTGACTAACAGGCAATAAAATACACATCCAATTTCTTTAGCTTGTGCAGTCACACACCTTCTCTGCAAAAAGTACATAATTTTCACAGGAGTGCAGGAAATACTTTATTATGGCTATTATTACTATTTCTTCATAAAAGTAATCTACACAGAAGGCTATGGATTCAGAAAGGCACTTCAGCATATACTTAAGCAACTGAATAGCCCCATCCCATACGCAACCCTGCAAAACAAGAGGTGAGAAACAGGGCTCTCTGCTGCTGTCTGATGAGGCTAGCCAAGGCTATGCAGCATTTCTTCCTCAACTGAGACACCCAAAGATAAAAAGCAGAGCATCTCCTGGTACACTGACTAACTGCAAATGGGAATGCTCCTCTAAACCAAATTGCTCTCTTTAGCATGAACGAGCAACCTCTATCGAGTATTAGCAGTCCACTATCTTTGGGGTGTCCTGCATACTCAGCAACATGCTCTCTACAGTTACGAAGATCACAATGCCACCTTAGGTTCTGTGCAGTTCTTGGCCTCAGGAGAAATTAATTATTCTTCTCCTTTTACTTCAGAATACACAAAAATGAGAAGAAAGTAATATTCCTGCAGGCCAGCAGAAGAACTTCCGAACATGCATGCTTCTCCCTCCACTTACAAAGCCCATTAGGGATCAGTGAAAACATGCCAAGGAATGTTCAGCCCCTGTTCTGGAGAAATAAGAAACAGAATCGACAATTAATGAAAGCTGGAGCCATCCAATGTCATCCTACTGAGCCAAGTTTCTGCTACAAACTGAACTCAGAGCTACATGGAGGCGAACGCACTTTCCCACTGTATGGATCATAAATGAACAGCATTAGTCATTTTGCCATTTGGAATAAAATACTTCTGTGCATTTTCTCGACTACTATTGTTCTATCATTATCACAGAGTCTGATATTTAAATTTTCCCTGAGATCCTTGGAATCTAACAAAGATCTGTCAAATGTAACTTCTGGCCCTGCTTCACAGTTCAGGATTAACCCGTGCATGCTTGATTCCTTGTAAACATTAGTTTTTCCTACAAGTAGTAATTTGCATCAAAGATGCATCATTGTGCTCAGTCTTCAAGCAGTGTAGATTGGCACAGCTCCAGCCACTTCTGTGGAACGCCGTGGATTTATCCCTGCTGAGGAGTCAGCCTATGTATTTAAAGGCTAAGAGGATTGTTAGGCTCATGTAGTTTGCATCACATCAGCAACCGAACTTCGCAATCCACAGCCATACACTGGATCAAGTGTTTCTTGAGAAAGTCAGACACATAGAAAGATGACAACAAATAAGCATGGGAGCAACACCAAGGTGGAGAGTAAAGAATGTGAGTCGGTTTCAAAAACGCTGCCTACCTTCTCCTCTGGCACAGATAAAGACTCACTGACAAGATTTTCTATTAAACCTTTACAACACTAAGATCTGAATGTGCTGGAAATAACCCAATGCAATGCATTGGAAAATTGTTAAGCCATAATCATTTTAGCTAAGAACATCATATTTATGACAGCTCCACCATTTTCATTACAACTTTGGCAAACATGGAAAGCTTTTTACTCCCCATTTAACAGCTATTTTTGTCAAGGCCAGCATCGCTATTAATACTACGATATTAGAGGCTCTGGCTGCATTTTAATCAGAACTAGTCTCTCCTTTTTCATTTTAGGCAGAAGAAAAGTGTTGTGACCTACCAGTTTGTCTGGCTGCTGCTGCTGTGAGCATACAGAGGGCACCCATCTGCATCCAGAAGGGCAGCACAAGGAAAAGGCAATTCTATCTGTGGCATTTAATTCACAGCTTTTCTCTCAAGGCAACAGAGTATCTAACCAGGTAAATGAATCTGGGGAAACCAAAAGGCAGAAAATACAGCAATCCTGACTAATGTGATACATCTGCTGCAAAGACGACCAGGCATTAAGTGGACCTCGAGGTGATGCTGCAGCCCATGTTGCTGTCTGTCTGTAATTTCCTACCTGCAGCTGCCATTTGAACAGCGTCTCTCAACCCAGAGATCCAGCTGACAAGCAGGCCACACAGTTTTAAGGTTTCCAGAGTCTGAGCTTTGTTAATCACAGTAAAACATTTAGTGTCAAGGCTGGCACCTCCAGTATCCCTGCTGAGGGCCCTTAAACGATAACATATGACTTTAGATCTATGCAGCACACAAAAGGATGCTCCTGCATAGTAAACAAAACTTAAATATTTTAAAGGGAAGGAGGAAAGCTAATTGGAACAGCAGTTGTTGATTTCTGCCTCGCTAGAAATTATTGGTGACATTCATGTTTAAGGCATCAGATGAGTCATCTTCCTTTCAATTTGCCTCTATTTACTCGCTTGTTCCCCTTCTCACATTCTTCAGTGGCTCCTAGTAGCAACTTTGTAATAACATATCCATAGCTGACGTGCATACATCTCTTTAGCCTGCCTAACACACACATATTGCAATACTACAAAGCCTAATAATACAACCAGTTTTACCATTCCTAACTTGCAAAGATCCTTCACAACACAGTATTAAGCCTGGAAATACGCTCCTCATGCTATAGTCAGAGACATTAGCAGCCATATGACTATGGTTATACCACTATGTTCTCAGAACTGGCAACAGCTGATCCATACTCCTTTCTTCTTTTTTTTTTTTTTTTTTAACTACAAGTCATGAAAATCCAAGCTTTCCCCATAAATTAATCTGAAATATTTACAGATACCTAGTTAACACAGGCATGCTTTGGTAAAACAAGATTTCATGTAACCTGCAGCTCTTACTACATGGGAAGCATCAGTTTTCAGACGCTGGGTGTGGTGGTGCATCCCCGCCCCCTCTTCCTGGGCCGCTCCACGATCTCAGAAACTCCCGTTAAACCTTGGCCTTGGTGTAACGAGTCAGGCGGTGAAGCGTCCCTTGACCGTATCAGGAACTCTTGCGTAGCTGAGGTTGGGGAATGTACCAATTGTACAAGAAACCTCCGCTGCCCGGCCCAGCTGGAGGAGGAGAGCGGGGATAATTGTCATACCCTTATCTGAGTCGTAGCTCAAGTGCAACGATACTATTGTTACCGAAGCCTTGAGAGTTTTGACAGATGACTAAAGTCAATCATCTTGCAACCCTATAAACAGCGGTCCCATGTGAGACCCTTTGAGCTCTCCCGGACCACAGTGGGCTGCGCTCAGCATCTTCCTCTGAGATGAACGCTCCTCAGAGTTTGCAAACCCTCGAGTTTGCGATATTCGGAGGACCATCGCCGGCCGGCGCAGAACCTGGGCTGCAACACTCCTCGAGGCTCAACCCTTTGCCCATTGAGAAATGCCAAGACATTTTACG
>NW_009213555.1:36887-45358 GCF_000690835.1 Fulmarus glacialis | reverse complement strand
TAAAGACTGAGGCAAAGAAGGCATTAAGACCTAAGCCCAAAATGCATGGCGGCTGTGAATCACGAGTCTTCATTCAAAGGAGGAAAGAAGGATCAGGGTCTCTTTCCTACAAGCATTTTCCAGCAAGTGGTCTAGCTGTGAATTTTTGCTCCAGCAGTCAGCTCCAAGCTTAACAAACTACACGACTGCCTGACCCTTCTCTGACCCAGTTTCATTTTGGGTCTGAAAGTAAGTCTCCCTCTCACATCAAGTCACCTAAATGCACAAGGCATTTAAAGCACTTCAGCCCAATCTTATTTCGCACCATTAATTCTGTGCAAGCCTTTGTGTCTGTCTGCCCCCCTTGTGTCATTGGCATGTGCTGATCAAATATCAGCAGAGATGAGGGACAGGGAAGGGGGCTGAGCTCCCAGGCCTCCGGATGGGGAGGCACTGCAACATGGAAACTCCCAGGATAGTGACTATCCAAAACCCATGTTCCCCCTGCCAGAGGATTTCACGCTTGAGAATAAGGGAAACAGCTTTACTTAAAAAATAAGTTCTTTCCTTTTCTCCATCATCTATCATCAGAAGCCCTGCCTGCCACCACAGCCAGGACATGTCCTCCTCTCTGTACGCTGCTCCTTGAAGCAAGAGCTGCCCACCCCAGGGCAAAAGCATGCAAATACATACACTTCTAATGACACTTTCACATTTGCACATGCAACTAAACGTAAGAGCTCACAGTCCACAGCCCTGAATTCAACCTCAGTGTCAAAAACAGCCTATGCACAGAGGAAACCGAGCGGAGCGATACCGAAAGTGCCGGCAGAAAGCAGGGAGAGTGTGCACACAACCTGCTGCATGTGGGACACGTGGGATGGCCAGTGGGGAAGCGTGTGAGAGAAAAGCGGCGAGCAATGCTGCAGCGCGGAGCACGTGGCAGGGAGCAGAGGAGTGCCAGAGAGGGGCCGGAGAGCGCGCGAGCGCACACGTGTGGGGCTGAGAGCATAACGCTGCTGAACATTTACTCTCGCTTTACATTACGGGTTTAATGGCTTTTAACAGGAGACTTTGTAAGCGATCAGGAATTGGAACAAAAGGAGCTGGGGGAATAATTATTCTAACCAGGGGAGCTAAAGAACATGGCAAAATCGCGTGCTGAGCAATCATGCTAATTAAAGGCACCCAGAAGAATCAGGATAGAAACGCCAAATGGTTTTCACTCTGCTGCCCTAATCCACTAACTGTCTCATCACTTTGACTCCCACCAGCTGTGGGAAGGACGGCTCTGGGTGAGTCAGTTTGTAGCAATAAAGGACGGAGCTAAACAAGTGACACGGGGGAGTTGGTTCCCTCTGCAATGGGCTGAAGCGATGCTTGGCCTGCCAGACTGAACAGTGGCTGCTTTGCACCAGCAGCCTGGGGGGGACCGAATGCCCCCACTGCCTCCAGCTGAGCAGCAAGGATCCAAACACACTTCCCAGAAAGCAGAACAGCTGCTGGCAACTACCAGCATGAGGCTAAACACAGCTGACAGCCACAACCCTGGTCCTTTCGGGCCGGTCAGCCCTGCTGCGTGACTGCCTCTGCAATTAGCTGTGTTACGTGGTTCGGCACGGTGGGCTGTCCCGGGCTGTGTCCAAGGAGCGTGTTTCCAGGGCCACAGCAGAGCTCTGGCAGCACTGAACATGCTGCCTCCTTGTCTACACAGCTTTGGTCACCACTGGGTTGGGTCTACTCAGGTTGGTGCAGGGGCTTTCAAAGGTGAGGACATCTTCTATGCAGTGGGCATCATCCTGATCTTCTACTGCTGAAAATGCCAGCTGGGGTTCATGCCGTGCTAGCATCAGAAAAGCAAGAACTAACACTGCAACATGGGCAAATTTTCACCCAGAAAAAGTGGAGATTAGGAAAATGTCCATGTTGTATGGAAAGGAAATGAACACAATATTGCTCCAACAGACTAGAGGCTTTACAGACCCAAATAAAAACTCCCAATGCACTCAGCCTGGTGTGAAACCCAAGACAGACTCCCCAAGGAGCTGCTGAGCCTCGACCTGTCGGGAATGTCAGGGGAAGATCTTCCTCGGACATTGCTGGAGTCCAACAGGGCATTACATGCCAAGGCAGATGGGTGCAGAAAACTCGATTAACAGAACAAGACAGACAGTGGTGAAATCACATGCTGAGTACAAAGAAGTCTCTGTCCTTTCCAACCTCCAGGAGAAGATCCACCTCCGATAACTGCTTGGGTGAGATGCGAGTGCTTTTCTCTCCAGCAGTGCGGACCTGGCATTTGTTGCAGCAGTCGCCTGCGTTGGCACAGAGTGAGAGCCGTATGTAGGGGAGCTGGGGCAGCAGAAAAGCAAGTGCTAACAATTGCCATCAAGTAACAGCTTTCTATTTAAAAAGCAATGGTTTGTTTGTTAATCAACAGGTCCATTAACACGGAGCAAATGCCTCTCTAATGGACACCCACAGGATCACAGGCTGAACTATTTGTGTGCAGCATCTTTTGATTGATTCACCCTAAAGATCATCAAGTAAATGAGAGAGGATGTAATATTTCTGCAGGAAACATTCCACAGCGGATACATTGATTGCGACACTCAGCCAGCTGCTGTGTGCCAGTCTCTTCTGAAAGAGACTTTATATTTGATTCTCTGATTAAATATTTCGAAACCGAGAACAAATCAGGGACATTGGCTCGACCGTGTCAGGTACTTGGCCCATGGAGACCTGGTACCCTGCCAAGGAGGATCACATGAGTGGCCAATGTCCAACCTGCTCCCTTCTTTTCCTGCCCTCAAGGCTCACGATCCGTTCCCTTGGTCCTTGCCCAGCCACACAGATCGCTGCCACTCCGCTGCCTGGCCTCCCCCTGCCACCGCTAAATCCTTGACCCAAGCCAAGGGACCCTGCTTGGTGGCACACCAGGAACACAGATCTGTTGACCCCTTTATTCAACTCCTACCTGCAGCTAAAGCTGCAAAATCATGGTCCGTTCTGTCTGCCCGTGCCTCTCTGACTCCTGCTCTGTCACCACAATGAATTATTTTTAATCAAAAGCCCACTGAAGGCCCAACAGGACAGGAGGAGCAGGCAGGGCTGAGAATGAGGAATACCCTGAGAACAAAGGAAGAAAGTCCAGGACCCATAAGGAAAATAGCAATGAAACCATCAGCTGAATAATTTGCCACACCAGCAATCTCAGCTGGCAGAAATGGCCCACGAGCCAGATCTAAGCACTTGCTGCAATCTTCAGTTTGCAAAAGCAGGTTCTTTTTGCCACAGACCAAACACTGGGCTGGCACCTCCTTTATGAGCTGCTGAAAAAACACCATCTTTTGAACGAGCTCGGCAAAAACACAGTGACACTTCCAGTTTATAAGCAAGCCCTGCCACCTCTCACCAAGCCACAGCCTTGGAGCTGTCGAAGCCGCCCTGAACAAGACCAGCGGGGCCAGGAGACCGGGGCTGCTGCCACCACTTCTGAAACGACATGCTTATTTCACATGCAAATGAGACCACAAATTGAGACCAGACCCTCCTTTTCCCCTCTGAGCTACTCATAAATAACAGAGGCGTAAGGCATGTGAGGGGTCTTTGAGGCAGGTGAAACACAGAGGTACAAAGGACCGAGCACCTAATTGGAGACAAAAGGAGAAAGCTAAACACTCACCCAGGTCCCACGGGGAGACACAGCTAACCCTCCCCTCCAGAGATAAGCTCCATCAAAGGGTGTCCAGCCTGTTGGAATAATGACTCCTTGAGGCCAATCAGAGGTGCCAGCAGCTACAAATGAGGGCCTTTCTCTGCTGCAGCTTCCATCCTTTCTCCCCTTCAGTACCGGCAGGAAAAAAAAATAAAAAGAGCCTGCAGGTCCCATTCAGGCTGAACTACATGTGCCATCGCAGCCTCACAGCCAGGCAACAAGGTAAGAGCTGCAGGTATAAGCTTGGCCGTGGATGCTGGGCTCCTGCCCCCACTTCCTTTCTTTTCAAAGAAAATAAAATTGAGTTTGTATCGACTACTGAGAAAATGAGACAACATTATACAGGACACGACCCTCCACAATCAAATTAGGTCATTGCAACGCCATAACTAGCACAGAATATGTAGCCCTGATAGCATATAGGATCAAGGAGAATGATTTTTATGCAGCAAACATTAAAAGACAAAAGGAAAATGAATCATATCAGGACATGAAGCAAAAGCAGAGTGTGAGATAAGTTTGGAGCGGCAGGAAGAAGCAGCACTCCTGTCTCAGGGCTTCCCTCCCAAGCCCTTCCTGTGTCCCCATTCAAACTGACCTGCCACTTCTCAGAGCTGGTCATTAAAAACATGGCAAGTGCTGGGAAATATCTCTGCCACTTCCTGCACAGCTTCCTCGCTTCCCCATCCCCAGAGCTCTGATGGTTTCCAAAAGAGTAAAGCCGCTATTCACAGAACAGGTTTCCAGCTGTGGCCCTCGCTGTGTCAGCAAAATACCCAACAGCAACACACTCAAGGTGCTGATTTCAGGAGTGCTGAGATCTGTTTAGATAGGGGATTTAACGTCCTACTTTTGCTGTAAGTCACCACTTCTGTGTCTATATATACACTGCACACAGATCATCAGAAAATAAAAACCAAGCGCATGGTCCAGCTGTGCAGGCTTTCACCATCATGGTTTGGCATTCAGCTCTCCTCCCATCTCCCTCCCTCAGCTCACATCTCTCAAACATCCCTTGTTCATGTCCTATTCCTCAGCGTACCCCTACATAGGTCCCCATCCCAGCTTTCTCATACCCTCTCCTGAGCGCTTGGTCTCCAATAGGAAAGCCCTCACCACCCAACTGCCGAGTGATCACCAGCAGAGACAAATCCATGAAGCTGCTTCAACCCAAACATCCCTCTACGAGAGGGGAGGGAGGTCTCCAGCTGCACATGTTGGTAGGTATTTAGGGTGATGTGGAGGCCACCACGTGTCTCTGGAAAGGTGAGGGTGGGTTAGCACTAGGCATAGCAGCAGTGCTGTTCATCACTATACCGGGACTGTGAGGATCTAGATGTGGAGCCTGGGCTCTGCGTGAGCTGGGAGGTGAGTACAGCCACCTCAGGCAGGTCACAACCCCACTCAACACAACTCCCCCAGTGCCTGTTTCAGCCCATCAAGCAGAGGAATATGCACCCAATACATTCATCCTGCTACATGCAGGAAGGAGGACACAAACCTTTATAAAACCTACGATTTACATAGCAGTCTGTGGCAGTGGTTTCCCAACTGCATAATGAGTACATTAACTTTAGCTAAGCTGATTCTCCAGAGATGAAGAGATGGAAAAGAATAATCGAAGCAAACTGTTATAGAGTTTTTGATTAAGCAGCTGATGATCAATAAAAGTTATCTGCAGGGCACAGAGTGTTAATGAGCTACCATTCCTGTAGCAAAGAAACACCTGAGCCCACGCTCCCCACTCGACACAGCCCACCGAGGTCAGCAAGACCTGCTCCTCCAGGACTGACAACACGAGAACATGGGCCACAGAGTCCACAGGTCTCCCCTGCCCTCGTTCCTGTTAAAAGGGCGATGGTGGAAGAAGGAAAAGAAATAACCTTAAAGAGGAACGTGGCTAGAAAGAGAGGAATGAAAAAGGTTAACAGCCTGATTCAAGGCTTGAGATGCTATGTTTGGGGGGAAAAAAATAAATTGAAAAGGCATTCATCACCTTCTCAGACAGCTCCATTAATTTAAAGAGGCCTTAGAGCTCTGCAGCTGTAACACCGGCACCTAGCACACCTACAGCAGGGAGCAAAAGGACCAGCCAGCCGGGCTACCAGCTCTCCGCAACCAGTGATGCAAGGCACAAAATGACCGACAGCACATCCCGCAATTACTATCCCGTTATCCCTTCCCCCACAGCGATGTCACTGCAAAGAAGTATTAGGTGTTAAATCTTAATACTTATCAAGATCTTAAATTCATCCCGGAAGATTCTAAGGCATTAAAGGGTGGACTTTATAGAGAATTTCTCATAATAATGTAGCCACCTGTTTAATAGCAAGGCTGCACAAGGGTTTCAGAGAGCAAGTGGAAAGGAGAGCTTCAAATTAAAGCTACAGAGAAGAGACAAGACTCACATCAGCAGAGACATAGAATATCACTACGTCTGCCTGAATTTAGCTATTTCACTGTAACTAATCATTTTACTCTCTCACAAATGTCCGGAGAACTGTTAGTGACCACAGGGAGCTGCTAGGATCTTTGTTTTACATTTCCTCCCAAAGTTGCCTCCTCTGACAGCCCAGCCCAGCCTGCCCACAAATGGGATTTGTTTTCCCAAAACTCACTTAGCCTTCCCATCTTCGGAGGGTCTAGGGAAAGCTGAGAAAAAATCAGCAGACAGGATACTCGTTCTGGAGTCTCCCAAAGGGAACAGAGGGGATGAACAGCACATTAGGATTTCTCCCCCAGTTTCTCAAATTCTCACGGAACTGGGGATTGCAATTGCCCTCTGCAGAGACTGCATCAAGACAGATCATTAATACTACTCGACGCGGAGGATCTTTTGTATTAAAAAAGCACTGCAATTACTTAGTTCAAATCTCTATATTATTCATAAGATCTATATCTATCATGGATATAGTATTTACACTGCTATGGGGAAATGTAATAAATAAGGCAATAAGCGCTTCCTTCCTCCAGGTCAAGATGAAAGTCTGCATCTTGGAGAGCGGCGCTTTCCTTGGGCAGCGAGGCTCATATCCCAGGCTCCCCACTCAACTCCTTCAGCCAGGAACTAAAGCCAAGGTAAAAAATAACTGCTCTTCCTCCGAGCCTAGCACTCGGGCTCCAACCAACTTCAACTCCAACCAAGAGGGCCAGGAGGCAATACCTAGGTGGAATGAGGTCAGCAGAGCTCCTAGGAGGTCGGCAAGGAAAGGTCTCTTCAGAATTAGCCAAGAGAGCAAAGCAGAAACTGTTAGACTGTAGCATGGTCCCCATGGAGGTGGAAAGGGAGAATTTGGTCTAACGTGTCTGGAAAGGAGCAGGAAAAGCTCCAAATTGCCATTTTGTGGGATCATAGCATACAGCTGACAGCTCCAAGAACTTGTTTGTCCGTCTAAACCCCTGACTCCGAAAGACTGGCTGTGAAAGGACTTCAGGTGGCGACTCATAAACACGCAACACGGTCCAGCGGGCTGAACATGGGCCAGACTGCTAGGTGTCAGCTACCTGGTGTAACCTTGAGCAAATTGATGTCTTTCCAGCTGCCTTTCCTCATCCATAAAATGGAGATGAAGATGCTTGGCAGCCCCTTGATGGGCTGGAAGGAGAAATGCCTCTTTCCAGGAAATAGTGGAGGTGCAAGATGCCAGGTTACTTCTCCTCATTAAGAAGAGGTTAAAATACACCCCATCCCTCAAATACTCAGCTGCCTGCTGTGCTCTTAGTAAGGTTCCCCTGACATTTGGGCTCTGCTGGGATCTGGCATGAGAACAGGACAGTCCCACCCCACCCCACCTCTGGAATTTGCCCAGAATTTATTTTTAACACAGCCTTCAGTGGGAACATTTGTGGTGGGATTTGTATGAATTCATGCTGATCTCTGACTCTAAGCTAGCCTCATCCCAGCTGTGCCGATAGCCAGAACCGTCGAAAGAACAGACAGCACAATCTCCCCCATCCTGAACAAGGTGTCTAACGCAGGGCAGACCCAAAGCATCCTATCTCCTTCCACATGTAGGAAGGAAGCTTTGGGCAGACACCTCAGAAGGAGCTTCTCCTGCTGCCTGGGGGTGACTAACTTGACCTAGAGTATAAGACACATCAAACAGGGCCCTAAGCTGGGCTTTAAATGATCTTTCAAAATCATCTAGCCCTTTGCCAAGCTCTTTACTTCTTTTTGGTTTTGGATTGTGAGCAATGGGATAGAGCGGAAGCTGTGGCCCATCTGAGAGAAGACTTGAAGATTGGGCTGCAACTTTCTGGTATATCAAGACCTCAGGTATGGCTTGAAGCATGAGGTCCTTTGCTTTGGTATATGCCTCATGGCCATCATCTCCCCTTACTCAATGCTCCACATCAATTACAGTGCAGAGATGTAAAATGACTGACGCTTTTAATACAAAGGGCCTGTCATTTATTTATTAGCTGGCGACAGGCCCTGCAGTCCAGGATGGATGCATTATAAATCAACTGCATTTCTAACCATTAAAAATTCATCCAACTCATAATGTAGGACACCCATAATTTCCTTATTAGTGTTGAGTGTGAAGGATTTTTCTTTCTCCTCCCTTGGTTTTACTTTGCTTCTTTGATTTCCCAAAGATCTTGCTCATCTGAGGATTAGCTTAGCTTAATCCTGCAAGAGGGAGGTGGAGGGGTGGGAAGGGCTGGGGGAAGGGAGTCAAGGGCTGAAGTCATTTTGTTTCAGTGTTTTCTTCTAATTGCAAATTTGCCATATATACTTAGGAGACTTAGCTGCCTTGTCTCCTAGTCACAC
>NW_009213555.1:29241-36837 GCF_000690835.1 Fulmarus glacialis | reverse complement strand
AGGGAAAAAAAAAACCCACATAGATCCCTTTTCCCATGCAAAGGGAAAAAAAGGAGGTATGGTGGTGGGACAGGGACCTGGTAAAATGTATTAGCAAGATAGGAACAGGTGTCCAAACATAAACCAGTACATTTCAAATAGATCAAACATATATATATGAGATATATATATATAAAAATAGGTAGGTATAGTAACCTTCAGCCTCTGTGCTCCAATTCATTGAGGAAAAATAGGTTAGTAGGGCTGAAAGAAAGGTGTGACATTTTTGCAGACCCACAACTGTGACAGAGAACCGCAGGTACTGCTGCGACATCAGCAACAAATAGGAACTTGGAACTAACATCAGGAAAAGCAGAGTCTACATGGAGCTGTAAGCCATTGTTTAGTTTGAGTACTGCATCCCGTATTGACCACGCTTAACTGCAGGCGGCAGGACAGCCTGATTGTTGACGTACATACAGAAATTTTCATGCTTTCACTGAGTCTCAGTTTGTTCCTGTCTCTTAAACGGATCTATCTAGGTAGGGGCAGGGAGAAGGAGCCCGAAAAACAGATTCAGGCAGGGTTCAGCATTAGGTAACGTACAGTCTGTTTAGGAATGAGCGTGCAGGAATCTAAAAATGGATTATGCAATAAACCCTGCTTTAATGGGAGACAAGCCCAGGCACCGAGAGCAATCCTTACATGCTGTGAATTCAATGTACTTTTCACCTCAAGACACTTGCATACAAATCTTACATCAGCTACACGTGGAAATGGGTTTGCTGAGTTCTCAGCCGGGTCTGTTCACTTCAGTAAATCATGCCGAGTTCAACAAGGTTAGTGCTTTACGCTTAACCGCAGTGCAAGACAGCTGCTTCAGTAGCACACCTGCAGAAGCGGTGCTTCCATTAGCAGCAGCATCTTCCTCCATCCCATCAACATCAACGGCAGTGAACCTACTCCCTGTCCGCACCCACGACCGATGAGAGCAAGACAGCCAGAAGGATGCTGTGGCGGACTGGAAATGTTCAGCAGCCAAGAATGACAATTTCTGCATTTTTGTTATATTATACATGAACTAATCAAGCTCCGCTCTATAGAGAGCAGCGCTGCTCCGCCTGCCCTGTGCCGCCGGGAGGCACGAGCATCACTGCCTGCGCACACCATCTCCCCAGAGCCAGCCACCACGCTAGGCTGGGAAACAAAAGCCCCCTTTGACATGAGAAGCTCTTTAGGCAGAATATCTTTTTATGTGGGTTTTCCCCAGCTTTCAGGACTGAACGGGGTATTTTGGGCTGTCTAGCCCAAAAGCAGCACTCAAGGTAAGTTTTTATATTTTTAGCCTCTACTGGCGTACAGCTTCTCCGCTAGATCCTGGGCTGTACTTCTTGTCCCACAGGGCAGCGCTACTAATAATGTTCCTGCTGTGTGTGCGGTCATGCAAAACTGCTCCAACTCCTAAACAATAGCGGCTATTTTTAATTAGGAATCGTAATTTAACCGGAGAATGAACAAACAATGAGAGCCTGCAATCTTCTAACCAGAGAGACAGCTCTTGTCTGACCATGATGAGTCCCCACGCACTTCTGAGAGCTAGATTTTAAACCTGAAAACCGGCCCAGTTAGACTAAAAATACACAACACAATGTCCTTGCAAACTCTGGGAGCTCCCGGTGCCTTCAGGGGTACCCCTCGGCCACGGGCACATCCCCCTTGTCCCAGGAACGCAGAGATACCCTAGCCTCCAGATACTTTTCCAACAGCCCAGCATTATAAGCCGCAGTAAACTCATTAAAAACAAGATAAATGTTTAACTGATGGCCAAAATAAACCAGTACAACAACTCTACCCACACGCACATACACACACCAGCAATTTTTAAAGCGACCCACAGCCAAATTCACACAACCAATGAGCCATTAGGAGAATACTCTTGAACCTCCTTCGTTACCCCTGGGGTAACACCAGGGCTGCCCAAGTTTGCAATAGCCTCAGGTCATGCACTGTGTAGCTACCTCTTGTCTTGCAAGGGACAAAGCCACGGGCAGGAGGAGTGTTGGCTGATGAACAGAGCCCTCCTTGCTCTGGCATGGACACCTCCTTCAGGTTTAAGAGCACCTTGGGGTCAAGAGCGCTACAAGCGCAACTGGATAGGGAGAAGCACCAATATCTGGGCACGCAGCCAATAACGTAGGGAATGAAAGTCTGCTTTATCCCCATTTCGTCCCACTCCTCTTCCCTCACCCTGCTACAATGAGTCTTGACTCATGCCAGACCACGGGTGAAAAGCACGCCTGTGCTGCCAAGCTCTGAACACCCACTAGAAATTGGAGCTGCAACCATCTTTGATGGCTTCGGGCAATCCCCAGCAGGGGAACTGCCTAGTCAGGAACATCGTGGCGTCCCTGGCTTTGCTGAGGAAAGGCAGAGCTGCGAGGGCGCTTAGCAGAAATCCACGTATACTTCGGCAGCATCAGTTGTGAGGCGGAGGTGATCGGTGCGTAGGTGTCACCATGCAGGAAGCTGAGCCATGGGGAATGAAGAAGAGCTGATTCAGCAAGAGGTTTATACCATGTGCATCCCACGGTGCATGGGTGAGCGGGTGAAGAACACATGGCCACGTACGCAGGGACAGTGGTGTGTGCGTGGGGGCCAGGGGATGCTGCAAGACCAGTGGGAGGGTGTGTGAGCTCCTATCCGAGATGAGCAGGGGGCTGGATGCAAGACGGAGTATCAGGAGTGCACGTACACATCCTCCATGAGATGGTGCATGTTTTGGGCAGTCCGGTCCAACCCATTTGATGCAGGGACGACACTGCCAGGCAGCGAGAGCAGTCTGCTGTGCTAGAGCCACTCCAAATCCAGGAGGAAAACAGCTCAGGGCCTCCCCTCACCTGGCTTGTTAAGTGCTTGATGCTTCACACATCATGGGCTCCCTTTCTGAAATCACCCCAGGTAAGCCCACCCTGCTTGCTGGCCCCACAGACACCAGGATTAAACGGTCCAGAGGAGCAGGCAGAGTTTTGTATGAGAAAATACTTCCCCATCCACTCCTTGATGTCCGTATCCAAGAGTATTTCCATCACCAGGACAGCCTCTCTGGAGGCAGGTCACCATTAGCAGCCCAAAACCATGTTCTTTTGATTTAAGGGTTTCTCTTCCTACTGGATCCCCATCACCAGGAACATCCCTGCCCAACATGTCATCACCCACCGCAGCTGTGTTGCCAGCGTCGCTTCCCCATGCCGGGGCTCAGTCCCCTTTGATCTCAGGTGTTGCTACAAATATCTTCAGTAAACACACGTTAAAGTAACAGAGATATGATCTAAAACCCAAACAGCTGCAGGAGGTAATTGGCTTGTGTGCAAACCAAGTCTGGTGCACACCACATCTGGAGCAAAGTAGGGCTGCACTGCTGGCTACAGCAGCTCCTTCCAAAGCAGGCAGGGGCCAGGCAGAGCCACGTTTCCCACCCTCCTTTTCTTTCTCTCGGTACAACCACACAGACAACATCTGCAGAGCTGGCTGAGGGGCAAGGTATACGCAACGGATTTTGCCAGCCTTTCCAAGACCAGCCTGAAGAACTCTCATTTCTGTAGCACCATCGTGGCAGAAAGGTCTGCAGGTTGACGGACTGAGCATGAGGTTGCAACTCAAAGTACAGGTGCAATAGGTGGGATGGGCACTCCGCCTCTGCAAACACAGGTTGGACTCCTGAGTTCTGGAAAATGTGGATATTTCTTCCACTTGCTCTTTCAGAGCTGGATGAAACGACACAGAGCATAAAATAGCCACAGGTAAGGAAAACCAGCTGAGAGGGCTGGGAAGAGCTGAGCAGGTTGGATCAAGTCCCACCGGCCATGGGATCTCTCCTGTTAGTCAGATGTTGCAGCCTGGAGAAGGGGACAAGGAGGCAATGCTGGGCACAGATTCCTGCTCTGGGAGGTGACAGAAGCAGTAATTTTTCTTGCTCACACTTTTCTTCAGGTACCTGCAACATCTGCTCTGGAAGCAGCCAGCCAGAGCCTGTGGGGTTTCTTCAATATCCAAATCTTTTACAGGACGTTCACGTCAGCACTTGGAGCTCAGAGCAGTTTCTATGAGAGGCAACCACAAACCAGAAGGAAGGGAAATTTGGAGGCAGAGGGTCATTGCAGCGACCTCCAATGCCTTCCACCTGCTGGCAGCTGAGTGTTGAGGTCAGGGCTTTTCCACAGACTCAAGCCAGAAATCCAGGCTTTGCTAGGACAAATGAGGAGACACAGAATAGAGTAGCAAAACACACATAAATGAGAATACAGCTACTCATAGGTCCTCATTAAATCCTCTAAAAGTATCTCATGCAGGTTGACTGAGAAGGACAAGACCATAAGACAGTGAGGACCCCCAGTGCAGAAGAGCCTCGACCCACAAGTGCCTACTTCAGAGAAGCAATGAGCATTGGGTGCTGCTGGAGAAGAGCCTGAGGCTTTCATGTTAGAGGAGAGAAAAGAGAAGTTTGGAGAAACTGGAGAAATAGCAGAGACCTGTGGAAGGAACTGAGACCTGTACAAGCTGGTCCCAGGCTGGGCACTGGGCAGCAGAGTGCTGCTGTCAATTCACACTGGGCTCCACATTTATATTGCATGAAAATAATATTTGACAAATCCTCTTATTCTGGGGCGGTGGGGGGGGGGGAAGGAAAAGTTTCTCTTTTCCACTACCAACAGGTTCGGTTTTCTTTTTTAGCCAAATGAAACTGCAAGCATTTATGGCTTTATTTTTATGTTGTTGTTGGTTTCGGCAAAAATGGGAACATGAACTGACCAAAAATAAAAATGCTGCATATTTTCTAGCTTCCCATGTCCAGGATGAACAAAACACACTAAGCAAACAAAAAGAATTTACAGTGGTAAGGGTAAATATCCTTCCCATTTTTGTTTTCAAGACCTATTAGAAACAGAGGTAAGGAAAGCTATTTGCTTAAAAAATATGATTTTTGAAATGACCACAATGTTCCTTTTAGACTGCGCTGAAACACAAGATAAAGACAGGGTACTGAGTGAAAGAGTGCTGATGGCGCTTTTATTGTGTGATTTGCCTTGTTTTTTTCTGAAGTACTTCTTTTTAGCCGATTACCATGTATTTACAGTTAGTGTAATTATATCTAATTACTTAATTAGCATGAATACATGTAATTACTAACTTCGAATATGTAATTATGTCAGGGCAGCCTGTAATAAATGAGGTTGAAAAAAACCCTCATTAGGACTCTACGGAAGGACGGCTGCTCCACCCGTGTGGAGAACGCATCCCAGTCCCCAGGCTGCGCCAGTCCTGGAAGAGGAAAACACAGCCAGCTCCAGTCGTGTCTCTGGCAACAACCTCCACCAAAATCAAACCACTCGCCCCAAAAGTCTAGCTTCACAGCACTGGTGGAAACCGAGCATGATGAAACCTCCACTGATGGGATACAGGAGGGGATCTGCAAAGGATCCCCAGATTCATTTTCTCCATCAAGGTTTGGATTTTTTTTCTCTGATTTGTGTCATTCTTGAGAAGACCTGTTTAGTCAGACAAGAAATATGAAGGAACAGAGCAACTGCAAAACTGTGCTGTGGCATTTGAGTAAAGCTTGAGAGATCAGATCCAGGAACTAATCTCCATCTGATGCATTGTGCTGATAATAAATTACTACTATTAAAGTAAAACAATCTTCCAAAATGTTTCTTCTGAAACATTACCGGTCTTTCACCACAAAAATCTCCAGCTACTCATAATTACCCATTTTGCAAATTCAAATCCCGAACATCAGAAGATGGAGCTAAGGTTAAAGTTGCTGTTACTGCCAAGAAGCATATGTATGAAAATGATGTCCTACCAATAGCCTCATGAACTTATTTCAAGCTGATGCTTCCTTTTTTTCCCACTGATAGGAGCTATCGATTGTAATGAGCTGACTTTTCCTGCCCAGAAGGACGGATAGCCATTTTCTGGACACAAATGAGGGTAGACTGGATCATGTTTTGCATTACCAAAACACCTGACCATAGGTTGAAGCTGTGTGGTCCTACAGCCTTCTCCTCATCACATATTCTGTCCACAGTGCTTGCTCCACTACAAGTCCCATTCTTCTCTCATCTGTTTATTTCCAAATACAGAAAGATGCGAACTCATCACAACCTGTTGCTCCTCCTGCTGACATCTGCCAAGCAGATATGCCACTTGGTTTCTCTTCCATGCGCAAAACATCAGGACAAAAAGACTATTTCAGCTTATTCTTCTGAAATCGATTTGTGATTGGACTGTCCCCATGGCAAAGCTCCTTGCTTAATCCTCCAGGTAGGGCTCAGGATGGCTGAAACAAGGATTGGTTGCAAACCCTAGTGCTGCCCAGCATGCCATGGAGTTAGCGTAAAGATGGGGGAGCATCTTCTCAAAGACTCAATGCTTCATGACAAGAAAACAGGGTGGTGCAGTTTCTTCCATGGCTCTTCGAGAAGCCCTCAGCCAGGAAGGGAGAGAGGACCCTGAGCCAAGCTTGTCCCTCCTGCTCCTCTAAATCAGACAGTAGCGGAAAGGGGGTAAGAGACAACTGCAAAAATCCCAGAAAGTCAGAGGTGAGAGCTGGCTCCTGTGTCCTTCATCCCATCGATGCGAGGACAGCACATCCCCAGTGAGGACACGTTAACGAGAAGAGCCCACAGGACGGTATTGCACAGCGGGAGTGAGGGGCTGCAGCTCCACGGGCAGGGAGCTGCTCTCCATATTTCAGCTGCAATTCCATTATGCAGAGCTAAGTGGCTGGGAATAAACATCTGTCATCCCTGCGTGATAAGCGATGTTTGATAGTATAGAGGGTGACAGAAATCTATATCACATCAATGTACTATTAATACTGCATTAAGCATATAGAGTTTGCTCTCCTCATTGCAGCGCGGTAATGGGTATCGGCATGTCCTCAACCCAGACAACATCCAAGAGCACAGGGATGCTTGCAGGAGGAAGGAAGGAGAAAAGCTTCACGACGGAGAGAGAAATCGCTTGCTGAAGATGTTGCTCTAGCAACACTTCCGTGCAAAGGAGAGACACTGGGTGCCACAGGGCACCTTTGCTCACAGCTGGTGGGTGCCAGGAGGGAGGTGACAGCTTGCATCAGTACAGGCTCAGCAGGGTATTGAGGCATTCCCCAGCCCAGAGGAGTTCTCCTCTCCACACGTGACAGCAAATGAAGAAGTGTTTGTGTCCAAGATCTGGACAGGGGGAAAGAAAAACCCGCCGGCATGAAAACCACAGGAAGAACGGGAGCAACAAATATTCTCCAGCTCAGGTTGAAGTTGAGCAGAGCACATCAGATCAAGGAAAACTCTTACAGTGAAAGTTCCCCAAAACATGGTTAATTTAAAAGGTGAATTATGAAACTTTCCAGCCTCAGTGAAGTCAGAAGTTTTGCCCAAGTAAAGTCCTGGGGACTAAAATACAATACACACACCAAATCCAACCCTGCCTGAGGTCTCAAAGCCTGGGGTTTGCCCCATGAATGACAAGCAAATCTAAAAAACATAGGGGCTTTCAGCCTGCCAGCATCCAGCTGTGGTTCGCCTCTTGTTAGCACCCAAAGGGAGTTCCTGGACT
>NW_009213555.1:23558-29223 GCF_000690835.1 Fulmarus glacialis | reverse complement strand
GGGGGTTGGTTTCAGCCCTGCTGCCTCGCAGCCCCAGGAAACCTGGAGCTCGGAGGTGGCGATTTGCTGTGGATTTCCAAGTGTGCACAGTTATCACTAGAGTTGCATTTCACCCCTGTGGCACCTTCCATGGAAGAAGCAGCTCCAGATGCCACCCCCAAGCATCTCTGCGAACTCTTCAGATCCTAATCAAATAGCCCCATGAAACTTCGGAGGCCAAATCCTGCTGCGAGCAACTTCCCCTGCAACCAGCCCAGCTCTGACAAGCCCCACAGGGCAAATGCTCGGAGCAAAACTTAATCCTTTGAGGTTTAAGCTTTGCTACTGCACAGCTGCAACAGCACCCAGGTCTTGCAATGGTCGGCGCACAGGTTAAAGAGATTGGAGAGAGCACAGGAGGGGAAAGAAAAAAATAAAGCAGGGGAGCCCCCCCTCCCAAGCCATCAGAATTTGTAAATCATTTTGAGATGAGGTGCTAAAAGAAATGTAAAATATATAATTAACAGCACAGAAAAACCACACTACATTCAGCTTCTTCGCTCCTGCCTAATCACCGCCCTCCTCCTTCCCCTCTCCCCTCTCTACAAACAGACCAAATTTAGCACATTAAAATGAAAATCAAAGGGAAAGCCAGGCACGTTCATTGGGTACACCCCATCGCTCTGGCAAGCGAAGCACGGTGATAAGAGCTTGGGCACCGGCTCGCAGTACCCAGGAGGGTCTGCCCAGGGACACCTCCACGGGAGCAGTGGCTGCAGCTCCACATCCCGACGGGAGAAGCGGTGGCCGGGGAGCAGCACGCTCCTGCCGAGCACTTAATGCTGAATGAGTTTCTGCAGGTTGGGAGATCGGCCTCCTCCCTGTTTGCAGGGGCTGAGTTATGTCTCCTGTGCTCGTGAGTCAGCAGCAGCCAAGGGGAGAGCAGACTTCAGTGCCCACTCCCTGCGTCCTTTTACCCAGTGCTTTTCTTTTACGCTCAGAATTTAGGCGCGCAAAACAGAGACGACCACTTGATCACCACCTGCTAGTCTAATGAGCCCAGTTCATAAGCCAGATTTATAAGGGGAAGCTTTACAGAAGCCCATGAAAACAAGACAACCAGCATCTAAGCCTCCTGTTCTGTATCTCCACGCATCTGCCCCATCTATGGCCAAGTGTCCTGAGCTTCTCCCTGGCCCAGTGGGGAGCCAAGGAGGCAGCCCCATGGCTGGAAAACTGCTGGAGGAGGAAGGGGAGGCAGGTCCTTTCCCCAGCCAGGCAGGGGTCACCTCCATCCCCACGCTCCCAGGCGGCTCTTGCTCACACCTGGGACCTCACGCTCGGAGCCAACGAGGCAGAGCCCGGCTTCGAAAGGCACTTTCAGGCAAGGGGGGAAGGTGACTGGTGGGTGGCGGAGGGAGGGTGAAGGGAGGTGAAGGTGAGAGTGGAAAGTCTTCTCTGGAAGTATCTACATGTATGTTGTGATTTCTGAGACCTGAGATTCACTTTGGTTTCTGGACCATACCAAGACCCACTCTCCTCAAAAACCTCCTTCTCTTCTTCCTCATCCTCTTAACCTCTTCCTCCTCGCCCTCCTTCCCCCAACCCCCAACCCATCCCCCGGTCCTCACAGGAGGCTCCGACCGGATCGGGCACTCACACGTGTCTGGCTTGTGGCAGTTGTGACCTTGTCGGAAGTACTGGGGGTTCTCGATGACGGGAATGCGGGTCATGCCGATCACCACTGTGTCCGGGCCAGCATCCAGGGACGAGGGCGTCGTGATGCCGTGGTTGATGTGGTGGAGGGGACTGGCTGAATCCTCCTCTCCGCTGATCACTGCTACAGGACCTGCAAACACCACACACATCTGTCAGGCACGACAGGGGAAAGGGGACCCTGTTGACCGTGCAGGTATGGATCACTGCCGATCGGCAATGGATAACCACCAGCCCCTGGCCAGGATGCCTGTCCTAGCACTCCTGGCAGTTGTCCCATCCCCAGGGCTAGTTTCTCCAGGCAGCTCTCAGGGCAGGGAAGACACTTCAAGTTTTCTTTCCTGGTTTTAGGGTACCAGGCTAACAATCCTGCAGGGGTTAAAGTAGCTACAGGTGACACCACATCAGAGGTGAGTCCTGCACAGAGTCCTCTCCTAGGGCTGTCACAAGATAGATCAGTCACTGTGGTGCCTATATACCCTGGCATCACCAGCGTGGCAGAATACATAATTGAGCTTAGACTGGAGAAACATCACCCCTGAAGAAGATCTATTTCACCCCAAAGCCACATTCGCACCATTTCTCTTGCCCAGCATGTTACCCATCTTGTTTCCCCTCCTCCAGTTTCACCTGGGCACACACAGAGCCCTTCAATCAGGCTGATACCTACAGGGACCCACGATGTACTGGAGCAGATCCTGCTCGGCTCATGTTGCCTCCCACCACCACCACGACGACGAATGGCAACACCTCCTCCTTACACCGAAAAGTTCACAGCATCATTAGACAGCATCAGGACGTCAGGCCTTAATGTATTATTCCCCACTTCTATCTATTCTCACCCATCCTGGGGTCTGACCTGCAAACCAACATCACAAACACCTCCATCATGAGGTAAAACCATCTAATCCATGCTGCAGCCATTCATGCTGCGTAAACACAGGATCCTGAGGAGCTGGGCAACGTGGGGACCACACTGCAACCTTCCATGAGTACCTCCCCATATTCACATGGGAAGAAAAGCCACACTCAACTAATGCTCCTTTTCTCCTGTCTGGATGCTACCAGGGGCTACCTGAAGCTCAAGCAAAAATGAGCAGAGATGCTGCACTGAGGCTTCAAATCTATTCAGAGAGGCCAGTCTTTTACCTACATCGGATAGAAAATGCCTCTCTCCCATCAGTAATCTACTTCTAATTGCACAATTACTTTATTATGTAGCACTAGCAACAAAGAGGGGAGTCTTCAAGCCATTTTACTCTCTGGAGCTTCTGGGAGGACAGGGCGAACACCAGCTCTATGCAGTCATTCTGCCTGCATTAATCTAGTTTAAAGGATGCTCAGTTTTGGAGCTTCAAGTATTGTTTGTTCTTCCAAGTGGGATATAATAAAGTTATTGTGTAATTAGCAGAGTCCTGGCAGCCGTGACAGGTGTTTTAGTCACAAGGAAAAAAAGTCTCTCCCTTTATTGTGAATTCTTTCTGGCAGGTTCTGGCTTTTTTTTACATTACTCCCCAGGCCCGCGTGACTTCCAGCTTTTGAGACGCAAAGGCAAAATTCTGTTCTTGCCGCAAGATGCCTCTGTTGGGACTATGCACGCTGTATTTCTCCAAACACAAAAAGCAAACAAGCAATTTCGGTTTGAATTACTTTTGTTCTCTCGCGATGTTAATTCTTTGCAGGTAAACCAGGAGGATTGGGTTTTGCATGGTGTGCACGTTCCTTCGGCTGTACCACGCACCACTGGCCAGCCCGGCTGTGGTGGGAAGGGGAGACCTCTACATTTCAAGGTGCAGTTCACAAAACAAGTCATAAAAATATCAGCTGGTATAGACCGGTGTAAATAATTTGAGGAGAGACCATGAAGATCTCCCTTGCAGTGGAGCGATGGGAGAGGCTATTGAGGGCTTATCGCTTTCCCTAAGCAGCCAAGGTGTTGCTTCAAAGCAGGTACCTAATGAGGCAGTGGAATGTGAAAGGCCTCTCTAGTGAATGATATGAAGCAAGCCTTCCCTGTCCTCTGCTTTGAGAGCAGAAATCACACCTTTGTGACAAGGAGCAAAGAGGACATCTCCTACAGCACTAGCACTGGAGGGAGATGGTTGGTTTCATAACCAACCATGGGACGTATGCCAGGCTGGCACAGACCCTGCTGGGGACATAGTTCTTGGGGGCTGACAAAGTCCTGCCAGCACTTAACCCTTGCTGTTCTTGCTTGCACAGCACCTCCTCATTTTTAAGGAACACGGATCATGGCGGTGTTGCTCTGGCACAAGCAGGTTAGAAGGACATGGCTACATCTAAAAGAGTAGGGCACGATCAAGGAGGTCAGGTACTTGTGAAACTAAGCACAGCCAGCGTCTATTACCCAATGTTCTGATGGCAATTTCCTTGCCGATAAACAGATCCAGAGTCTGACCTTCTTTACACTCCACAGGTCTTTTTTCTGCAGCTCACTTCTTAGGAGGACTTTCTCAGAAAGTGTTATCCCTAGTTCCATGCCCCAAACCTGTCCAAGATCTGTGGGGTAAGAGGTAACCATGTCTCAGCTGATCCACAGCTGCACTCCCATTCCCCAGCAAGCACAGGGTCCTGTGAATGGACTGAGCCTCTTAGTCATCCAGCTCAAGTCGATGCTGCCAAGCTTAGACATTTACAAGATCTACCAACCCTTAAAGGCCTCCGAGCAGAACTCTGATGCTCCGCGACCACGTCAACCCCTTCCTATTTCTGCAAAAGTGTGAAACCCCAAGAACTGCCAAGGCAGCTGCAGTCCTGACACCACAGGTATAGTACACCACATAAAGCATATTCTACCCTTGCAATAATCCAGGGACAGTTTACTGCCTCTGACTGTATTTCCAGGTCTTGGAAAAAAAAAACAAAATAAATCACATTCTCAAGAGTCCTAAGGAACACACCCGATGGATGCAGTGCACTAGCTTTCAAGCTTTCAGAAACGTTTCTGATGACAGTAGGCACTGAGCTGGCATGGACTATAACATACCATTCGGCCAATTCATCCCAATATCCTCCACAGGATATAACTGGATTAAAGACATAATTTACAGTTGAGGACTTCTCCAAGTTTCTCCTATTAACTTTTGGGGTGGAGGGGTGTGTAGAAATCTGGACAACATTAACTCCTACAACACAGTCATGGCTCTTTATCACTTTCATTCCCATCTCTTCTGGCTGGTCACAGCTGAGATCCAGTTCCCTCTAAACACACAGCCGCTCTGTTGCCCCTCTGAGACTCAGACGAGTGCTGGACTCACTGCGCAAGCCCGAGACAAACTTTAAAAACATCACTGATATCAAGAAGTCACCGATCACTTTTATAGGTTTGACTACTGCTCTGACACTCAAAATATATACTGCCATTAGTAACTCCTCAAAATAAAGCAGCTACCTAGACTTCAATTTTTTTAATGTATCTTGGCAATAACATACATTTTTTTGCTGTTAAGTAGGTAAAGAGGTTGAGTTTCTGATGTATAATGCTGACGAATAGCTTTATTTGGAAGAATTCTTACCGGCTTCAGCAGTGCATTTTCCAGGTAAGGTAAAGGAAAAAATGGAGTAAAAACAAAAAGAGAGTACAGTTTTTAAGATTTAGGTTTACCTTCCAGTTGAGAAAGAAATGGACAGAGGGACGTAGAAAGAAGCCAGTTTTGTACTGTAAAAATGCAGAATAATAGTCAAGGGTAGCCTGGGGTAACGCCTGATATGCCATCCTATGATCTTAAAACACAATATAAAATATTTTGGAGCTCCTCTGAAACTTAAAATCTAAACAGTGATGCAGTAACTGTTTCTGTGAATAACTCAGCCTGTGCTACAGACAAACATACTGTGGTTATTAACTATAAAAAGAGTCTATTTGTTAATACTTTAAGAAGCCTTTGTATGTTCTGAGCATCGAACGTGTGTCACGTCTATACTCTGAAAGGCTTTCGATGGCTCTCCT
>NW_009213555.1:13370-23527 GCF_000690835.1 Fulmarus glacialis | reverse complement strand
CCTCCCACCCAAGCAGGGGCCCCCCCAGCCAGCAGCATCCACACTGCCTGCAAGGACAGAGTCTGGCTGTTCTCCGTGCTAACCCCATGCAGTTTTCCTGCCAGGGAAACAATGTCAGCAGCAGTGATGGAGCCACAGAGCTGCAGGGAAAGGCTGGGGAGATATTAAGGATGCCCCAGGGCTACCCCTGGGTGAAGAAGCGGTCAGCCCCTGCTCCAGCCCAGCAGTACAGCCACTGCCAACCTGCCCCTTTGCAATGCCAGCGGGAGAGTCAACCACGACGCCCAGAAAATTAGGGTCAAAATGAATCTGATGTTAACCAAAGAGCAGCAAGGCAGCTTGAAAATGTTGCTTTTGGAAACGTCACAAGGAGCAATGCTATTCTCCCCTCCCTCCCACATCTCCTCTACAGCCAACTCCTCTTTCCCAAGAAAGACGCCTCATTCAAACACCACCGTTCCCAGCCTCATCTCCGCCCTCTTTTCTCCCCCAGCCTCCCGGTCAGGCTATGCTCCATCCATCCCAGCAATGTTCCAGCTCTTCTTGCTTTGAATCCATCCTGATATCATCTCTGCAAATACTGAGCAAATACTCTTCCAGATTGCCCTAAAATCTCTGCTTTTCAGAAAACCTCCTATTGTTCTCTTACTCAGCACTCTTCCCTGTGGCTAAACTGGAGTGGGGCTTGGTGTTTTCCTTCAACTCCTTGTTTATCTGGAAGCTCTGTAAAATAGAGTATACCTTTTAGTCCGTGTCTGTGAATTGCCTGGTTCATTCACATTGTTATATGGACAACTTGTTACTTAAGAAAAATAAAGCAAATAATAATAAACAGCTTAGGGACCCCCTGTTTGCATGATCATATCATAATGGTAAATTATTTATCAAGGCTAATGTTTCTGATAAAACATAGGCTCAGGAATATAGGGTACTTTATAAATAACCACAGATTAGAGAAGATAAGATAATGGTCACTGCATACGCATCCATAACATAATAAATGCTCCAAGGCAGACAGGTGAAGAAACAACAAAAACTCCAGCTTGCTATCACAGTAACCTCTCCAAAGCAACAAAAATGATTGAAGATGTAGAAAACATGACCTCCAAGGGAAAAATGAAAGAACTATGCTTTGTGTTGAGAGCAGAAGACTGAAGGGACACATGATAACAGCCTTCAAATATGTAAAAGGTTGCAGCAAAGAGAAATATGATAGTTGTTCTCCATGTCCACTGGGGATAAAACAAGAAATAATAGGTTTAAATTGCACTGGGGGAGATTAGGGTTTGAATGTTTTCTCTAATGCCTAGCAGTACGGCTGGTTGAGCACTGGAACAGATAACCCAGGGGTGCTGCGGGAGCTCAGCCACTGCCGGGCTGGGAGGGCAAAGGTTAAAGAAACTTCTTTCAAGGACAGTTTAGCTACAGGGCCTGACGCTGCTCAGAGCCCTCCCAGGCTGCAGCGCTTTTCACCTGCAACCAAACCGCCCTCAGCAAGGAGTGCTCTTCCCTTTTTGATGCTTCCAAAGAAATTCCAAGCAGGGACCTCGCCAGCGCTGCAGAGGCGGTTTGGGCAGCATCTGAGGCACCAGGGGTGCAGCACTGGACCGGGATGGGGCCATGGTCTCTCCAACATGGTTTCAGAAAGGACAACTCCATCCACATCCCAGGCCATGTACTCAGGACAGAAACTGAGTTTGCTGAAGCAGAGAGCGATGAGGCGAGTGCTCAGGGCTGCAGGGCAATCCCCCTCTCACCACCCATGCCTCCGGGAGCTGTCGCTCGGAACATCATTTTTTGATCAAAAATGATCACTGCAAGAGCTAATTGTGCCATCTATGTTTGCCTGTGTAATACAAAGGAGCCATATAATTAACTTACTTAATTAGGAACTGTATATGACCCATAACTAGAAAAAAAAATGCTCTCTTAGTAAAGTGGGTCACCATGCGTTGTATAGCAAGCACTGAAGCAGACCTCATTAAACTCCAATATATATTATATATAAAATCTCCTGCTTCTTTGACTTCAAACCTCTGTTGGCACTTCCATATTTCCCTGATCTTAATCTTAAATGGTGTTCTTCAAAGGGCCATATCACTGACTGGCAAGTAGATAATTCCAAGACAGGATCTCTCAGCCTAGCTTTACAACTCAGAGCTATGGATATGCACATACAGGTTTATTTTTAACACAGATAAAAAACTAACCCCAAACTTCAATTTATCAGGAAAACACACAAAAAAAATGTTTGAAAAAAATTCCAACCTTTTACTGGAGCTGAAATCAAACCATCCCCCAGGGCTGATCCCTGCACCGGCAAGGAAGGGAACTGAAACTCATAAAACAGTAAGCGCAAGCACAACAAATACAATTAAAAATCTAGCCGTGCTTAGAGCGAGATTGCATTTACTGTCTCATAAAGAGCGCCTTGTCCTGTCAGGCAAACAAAAGGAAATCAATTTCTTAATTTTTATTGACAGATGTGGGCACGGGGCCAAGTCAGCGCTTGGTGCCTGTGTGGAACCTGCTTGGAGCCAGGCTGCCGTGGGCTCCAGCCCATCCCCTGCCCTCCCGCAGCGGGAAGCAGCCGCTTCTCCTCATCCCTGGGGTCGCCAATCCCAACCGCAGGATGGTCCATCACATGGAACCTCTCCCGCTGAGTCGCAGCAGATCCCTCAACTTGTACAAAACACTGGGCTTTAACCAGAGACCTCCCTAATTCCAGTCCAGTGCACTTGCTTTGTCGCCATCACCTCAACCAGGTCCAAGCGGCTTTTCCCACACCCGTACAACTCAGTTCTGTCTCCCTGCCCCAAATTCACCCTGGGATATCCTCGCATCCTTGCACAACCCCTGCAACACGCCACGGGAGCTGGAGGGCATCACTGGAGAGGCTGGCCCGTACAGCACGGCTCTTGCTCGAACCACACCGTGATCAGCTGCGGAGCGTGCAAAGGTGCCAACCCTTCCTCTGCCATGGCCCATGGGGCACAAACTCTCCCATCAGCTTTTTGGGGAAATAGCACATATAAAAGGTCATATCCTTGAGCTTTCCAGACAGATAAAGACCCTGAAAACATAAATTTGAGTTCTCAAAGGGTCTAGTCCAAATCCTCAGCTTCCAGTCCCTCTGGCAGCAAAGGCAGGAGAAAATGACCAAGCAGCAATCCATTTTCCCCTCTCCTGAATGAGATGATGGGTTTGCGGCCCTGACCATCTCGAGGAGGTGAAGAGCCCACTGAACTTTGGGATGAAAGGGAGTGAGGGACAGTCCCGGGGACCCTGCACCCACCACCGCTCGGGTTGGACACTTGCCTCTTCCCTCACCCTGCTGCCACTCTCCACCCTCTTATAAATTGCAGATGCATTGTCATATTAAAAAGGGCTGTCAGATCCATTGTCAGTGGGCGATCCCTACACAGGCAATCCTTAAAGCACTTCAGGATCTTTCCTGATGAAACAGTCTGCCAAAATGCTGCTGTTTACAAAAGCCCCTCTCCCTTTTCACATATTGACGTTTCCTTCTCTCTATGATTTTTTCAGGTGTTTGCAGGGAGAGAAGGCAGCTCTTGCTGCAAAGGAGGACACAGCAGCCCTGCACATTCCTCTCCTTGCCCGTGCCAGCCTCTAGCCACCCAGGCAGTCCCAGCATGGAGCATCACTCCAGCCCCATCGGGGAACAGAGAATCCCCAAACCTCTCCCAACCATCCTATGTCCTTTCTCTCCCCTGCCTTTCTCAGGTTTATTTATTGAGCTTAGACAGAAACCCTATAAGCACTCACACTCAGGAATGGAAACATTAAGATCAAATCGTATAAAATATAAAGTCAATGCATATGACGGCACAAATGCATAAATCCAGCAGCAACAGAAAATGCTTACAGTAAAAACGACGAGACAATCTGATAATTAAAAAGGGAGGGATCTGACAAGCCAGGGCCGTGGATGACAGCAAAGCCAGCCAGCACCTGCAGGAAGGCAAAGCAGGAATTTTTACATCTAGGCTTAAAGCTCCCAGCCCAGCGGTACCAAACCTCTTCAGCTCAGAAGGCACACAACCAGGGAAGGGACTGCAAACAGGGCACAGGGGTAACCAGGAAAATATTTTAGATCCTGCCACGCAAGGATCTTCTGACTCTTTAAGATTCGACAAGCCAACACCTTTTCCCACATAACAGGGGATGGATTCTGGGAAGCCACTTCATTTGCCAACAAGAAAAGGTTTTCACCGCTGAGGTCAGGTGAAACAACTAGCTGTAGTATAGACAACAGAAGAGGAAGAAAAGTGTGTTCTATTCGACTGTCGCTGCAGGGAGGAAGACAGTATTTTGTCTGGCGATGCCAGTGCTGGCATTCAGACCATTCCCAGTCACCTTCCACCTGGCTTCCCCCCATTTGCTGGTCACAAGACAATTTTCCCCACTGCTGAGCGTGCATGCTCCCCAGGGGATGTGGGGATTCAGCCAGGGTCCAACACATCCATCCTTGCAAAGAAACCTCCCGAGATGGTATCTTGGCATGGCAGAGCCAAGCGCGAGCAGCTCCCGGAGAAACGCGCACCTGGATGAGGCGGAAGGAGCGAGCAGGGGCAGCCGGGGACGCGGCGCCTGTGCACAGCCAAACCCCCCGCACGGCCCCGCTGCAGCCCTCCTGCCCCAGCCCCAAGGTCAAGGCTCAGAAAGGGCTGGTGGGGCATTTGGGTGGCTGTTGGGTACCAGATGTACAATGAGACATCAAAACGAGGTCCCCGCTGCCTTATCTCCCATGCACAAAGCCATCATTTCCATCCTTCTTTATGGGATCAGCTCCATTTGAAGCCAAAACCTCATTTTCTTCCCCCAGGTCTCCGTCACCCCACTGCACCCAGCCCCCAGCTCCAGAGCTGGGCACCACCCTGCCTGCCCCAAATTCTCATCTTATTACCATTGACCTTTTTTTCCCCTTTCTTCCTCTTGACTAAAGGATTGCCTCTTGGTTTTTTCCAAACAAAGTCACCAAGCTGTCACCTCGGGGGCACCTTGAACTCCGGAGCGGCGCAGGCTTTACGAGGCGAGAGCTGGGCAGCGGCTGGGTAAAGGCCTCAGCAGCGCCTATTAATCTCTTGGCTCACTCATCCCTATCACAGACACACCGTAAAAATGATATAAGCATTTCATTCAAACGGCGCTGCAGAGGGAGTGGGGGAGAGCATGGGACCGATTGATTTCCAGTATGTCTGCTCTTTACCTCCAGGTATAAATACAACAGCAAAAATCAATCGGAATAACATCATATCAGCTTTCTAATCTCTTCTGTTCGCAAGACACACTTTATATACTGCGGCATTTCCTACAGCTTGTCTACAGGAGGCCCCGGCATCTCCGCATCCCCCAACCCGCCCGTGTGCAGCCAATTCCTCACTCTCAGCCCCTCTGGTGAAAAGCTTCAGGATCTGCACATCCAAACCACGGCTCTTCCCCTGCTCCGTGCGGGAGGTGCCAAGAGGTGTCCCAAAGCAACGTGCCTTGTCCGCGTAAAAGCAGCACTAACACGCACTTGCTGAGCCCCAGGTCATGTTCGCATTCGCTAAAAGGGAGAGGCTGGCTCACTCACAGCCCTTCCCGCGTGGATGGCAGCTTGCTTAGGGTTGATGGGCATCCAGGTGTGCCCAGATGTGCTGCCAAGCACACCGAGGGGGACAGTCCCGCCGACACAGGGACACAGGCAAGGCACCAGCAGCATATGCTTTCCTCACACCCTCAGGACCCCAGGGCTGTATTCACCCAGGGGCTCGCACATGGCCATGATGGCGTTTTGCCTCCTCGTGAGCACTGAGCACCCAGGGGCTGAGTGACCCCACACAAACACCCAAGCCCGGAGCAGGGCTGCCTGCTCAGCACTGAGCAGATGCATTTCCTTTCTGCATTTCCAATTTATCATCAGCCCAAGGCTTTTATCCTCCCTCCTGGCCCCCAGCCACAGCAGGGTGAGACTGTGACAAACTGATAAACATTTTCCCCGAGCCCTTGCTCGGGTGAATGTGCGAACACAGCGTGAAGCTGGAGAAAGGGCTGCCTGGTGAGGCATCAAGGGGCCATCTTCTGCAAACTCCAGCTCAGCGCAGAAGCAATGCTCTCCCTCACCTCAGACCAGACCTTGGCTAAACAGCTGCAAGACGGAGAGGAAAGCAGAAGTGGTTTAAGCTCTGCCTCCTGCAATTCAGCCAGCAAAGAACATGCACAAGATGTGCGTTAAGGCTGCGGCACCTGCATCACCTTCAACACTGTGGCCAGCGTTGGGTGAAAGCTTTGGGATGTGGTAACTAACCTGCTCAGTGTGGAGCTCCCTCAGTACAAGGGGGCCACCAGTGATGTCTCGGTGAGGGGCTCCATCCACGGCTCTACCACCTGCGTGTCCAGCCCACTGCTGGATCGCTGACCTGAGCCAAGAGCACGATGCTGGAGGAACCTATGTCTGTGCCAGGAAATACCTAAAACAGCAAGAACCACTGAAGGTCTCAGAGGCAAGAGCTGGGACCACTACTGCCCTCCTGCCCAAGGGTTTTCCTGACCTTTGCCGAGACTGGTGCACAATGCTGCTCAATAAACACCATCCATGTAGAAAAAGCCCTGCCAGCAGCAGCTCTGCAGCACAAGCCAGGGCAGCAGCACACACTTCCCACCAGCCAGGACCACCGCACATTGAGGGCAAGCGCAAGCGTCGGGCATGTTTCTCATTAGCCCCTCGCCCGGGTTCACCAGCCGCCTCTGTCCCCCTCCCACCACTCCCCTTCCCACGCCTTGGCCACTGCAAGATCAGTCTTGGGTCATCTTGATCTACTTGGAAAGCTCAGCCGCCATGAAAGCAAACCGCTTGTCCTCTGGCTCCAATCTCTTACTGAAATTAGTGCCAATGGAAGTGTCACTATCAATTTCATAATGTTATTGGATGGACGTAAAACTGGGCCAAGTCCCATATTCCTGACGGGCCATCAAAGGAGTGAGGATTATGGGTAAGGAGACAGGCAGCCCTGGCAGGAAAGGCAAAGGCTCCAGATCAATTAGCCTGACGAGGCTATCTTCCAGCCACATCACTTCGTGCTGACACCAGCGCCTTCTCCCCGGAGCCTGGCCGCCCCTGCGCCGAGAAGGTTTATTTTCTCCAGCGGTAACCGGAGCCTCTCCGAGTCCAGGGAGCTGTGCATCCCCCTCTCCAAATATCCAATTTATGAGACTCCCAAGACACCGAGGGATTTTGCTGTCATTACAGAATATTAATTTTCAGGCCTCCTTATTTTGGTTTAATATTCTGTCAAGATAAAAAAAAAAAAAATCACACGTTAAAAATAAATAAATAAATGCCCCATTCTGCATTGCTCAGAGGTTTCAAATGGAAGGAGCGCTCCAAATGTAAATTACCTGGCACAACACATGGTTTGTCTTTGCTCTGTTTTTCTTCTTGGGTTTTTTACAAGATCCTGCTTGGACCATGAAACAAAACTGGTCAGTACCACCATCTGGTTCTCATGCAGTAATTAATAGTGCTTGTAATTTTTCAAAGTTTTCAGCTGTTGCTTTTTTGGTCAACTTTTGACCTTTTTGTTTTTAAATGGAATTTTTATGAAAACATCAAGCAGCCATCGAGGCTGCAGATGCCAATGAACTGGGTTCACTTCCAGCAGACACCCCGCATGCCCAGTCCCTGCCAGCAAGCGAGTGACTGCATTCGCTCAGGGTGTGAATTTGTAGACCCAAACTTAAAATCAGACCCATGATGTTTACTTTCAGGCCAAAAGATAAATCCTTATGTGGTCAAAAAATAATAAAAAATCCTTGCAACCATATTTTAACTTGGTTCATGCATGAAGGCAAAGAAAATTTGAAACTTCTGCCTCTCAGAAAGTCAATTTTTTTTTTCCCCTCCACAGCCCTCCTTGAGATGATCTCCAGCAGTGATATCAGTCTCTCAGATTTATTCTATCCCAAGATAAATAGTGTGTTGCTTACAGAATCAAAACGTATTTAACTTGTATAATGGTTTAAATCCTGAATCCGCTCCCACAATATTATGAGACTCTTCTGGAATATGAAGTCCATGTCAGAAATATCCACAAACAAATAACCAAATCCTTTTTCCTTCATGCTGAGCAATTGGGAGAGGAAGCGGGGCCGGGGTTTGGGCAGCCCTGGTGCTCCCCAGCCCATGATGCTCACATCAATAACGGCGCTGGAGATGTCAAGCTTTGTTGCAAGTCCAGGGATCAACATTTGCTAAGGGAAAAATCATTAAAGAAATGAGGTTTTGCAGGTTTTCAAGAGCCTGGTGTAGACTTACAGGTAGGGGGGAAGCCCTTGACATTCTCAAGGAAGAACTGATTGGAAAGGGACTGATGCTTTTGGGGTCAACTAATACCAACTGCAGCATCAATACACTGGTGTCGTGCCTTACTCCAAAATCTATAGTCCTTGATCATAAAAGGGTGGTTTTGCTTAAAAGTCACAGAAGTGGCCCCTAGAGAAAGGCTCTGAAGTGACAGCTTTCTGGGAGCTGACAGCTCATTTGTAACGAGTATCACTCTTTGGGGGTTTCCACCTGCCTTGCTGGGACCCTCATCAACTTTGAGAGAGGTCCTGTGAACAGGGAGATAAAACAAGCAGGGGATAAAAGGTTGGGAGATGCAGAAGGGGACAGAAAACAACTCCCTACTTGGAGAACTTGCTGCATTGCCAATCCACCAGCCCAAACAACCCCTTTAATAAATTAGAGAGCTATTCATTGAAATGGCTTCCTCTGTCCCCACGCTGCCAGTTAATCTGTAATTCAGATAGATCAGTCAGAAGGCAAGAGTCCAGCATATAAAATGATTAATTCCTCCAAGGCCTGGGGAAATTTCCCTTTCTAAACAGCACAGCACGCTCCCCTCCTCAACGGCGAGCTACAGGCAGGACGCAGCTCCCATTGGAGGTCAGCGAGGAACGCTGCTTGCATTTAAATACAGGCGCTAGCAAATACGTCACCTGTCACCGCGTCGCTGGGTTGGCAGTCCCGGGGGGACTCTGCCACAGCCCTTGCAAGGAGCTTGCTTCGCACTTCCCAGCACCTTCCCGCTCTGCAAGTCCTCCAGCGCCCAGCTAGAAATGCTCAGACGCTTGCCACCCTGTCAGCCTGACACCAAAGCTTTCCAAGACGAGAGTTTTTATGCAGCAAGAGTGTAAATTGTCAATTAAAGCAGGCTGGTCTGCAGAAATGCGGCATCTACCGATTCCAGTCGAGGAACAAGCAGCTGGTGCCCAGCGCGAGCGTGGAGGTTGGGGCAGAGCACATCCCAGCTCCCAGCTCCCCCACGGGAATCACCCGCGGTTCCACCTCTGTCCTTTACAACATCAGGAGCTAACTGGGGAGCTGGCCTCTGGCTGGAAGACACCAGTGAAGAAGCCATACAAACAGAGCAGCTTCAGAAAAGAAATGAAGGGTGGGCGTTATCCAGATGGGCAAGCTGCAGCGGGTGGCTGGGAAATAGGGACAAGTCATATGAAGCTCCACGTGAGATCAAAGGCACCTGAACATGGTCCCAGCCCTAGAAGCTGCAGAAACAAAACAAACATCTTCCTGTAGCCAGGACAGAGGCATGAAGAAGGGGAAAACCCTGTTAAAAAAGACTCTTGAAAGGATGCAAGAGGCTGGGCATCAACAGTTGTCCCAGGCATGGCTGGTACAAGCAATGGCCTGACAATATGAAGGGACATTAAGACAGGATCTTCAGAGTCTCTTTTTGATTCTGCTGGTTCTTGCAACCTCAGTTGCCAGCTTTTAAAGCATGAGTGTGTAAGAGCCATCACCAGGCAAATCCCTGTCTCCCTACACATATTCCACATCCTACCCCCAAGCTACTTCATCAACATCCTGAAGGCAGGTGGGAGGGAAGCTGCCTCGTGTTAGCCTGCGAGCCACGGGGGCAGAGAAAGACGGGGTTTCAGCATTTACCTCCATGACTAAGTGCTGTCTCCCTGCCCCACACCCCATGCCCCCAAAACACAACACTTGCTTGATAGCTTTGTAGCTCACAACAAGAGACACGACAACACATCCACACTGGGAAGCCAGACCTGAAGACGCGTGGAGGTCATGCGACTTCTCCATCTGCACCGTCGAGGGAGCAGGAAGGGGTGAGTGG
>NW_009213555.1:7800-13339 GCF_000690835.1 Fulmarus glacialis | reverse complement strand
ATGGTGACAAGGGGGAAAAAAAAAAAAAAAAAAAAAAAAAGAAAAAGGGAGCTTGCACAAGGCTGGTGGTGACTTTCTAGTTGGGAGTAGCACGTGTCTGCTGAGCATCAGGCCAAGTGCCCCTTGCACAAAGCCCACTTCAGGCTGCCAGAGCATCCTGCAGCAGACCCTGCCAAACCCACTCGAAAATTAACCTGCCTGGAGGCACGCATCGGGCTGGTAGCACCCTACGGACCATGGCTCAAGTGTGCTGGCAGCACAAGCATGAGACCGGAAAGCAGCACGAGGCAGGGAGAGCTGCGGTGGCGGAGGCACCTGGACCACAACCAAGCTGCTTTCTAGAAGCAGCTATCACATCTCTGCAGAAGTAGTGGAATGGAGCCACCTTCCATCCTACCTCTCAAGGAAATCATCGCTGCTGTTACGCAGACACCATTATGTCTCCAGAGCCTTTTAACTGCAGCTCTTTAGGGCTGAGTGGGTTGATAAAAATCTATTCACAGGGCTGACATCACTTGGCTGGGTAGGGACACTGCCACCGACTCAGTGGCTGGGGATGGATCACAAGATAAGATTGGCGATGGGAGAAGATGCCAAGGCAGCATCTCCTGGGGGACCCATCCCTACTCCCTTGACAATATACCACAAAGGCCAAGGCAATTTCTCATCTTCTTCTTCTAGAACCTCCTTTTAAAGAAAAACAAAATAATAATATACGTGGGCTGCCGGTTTTCCCCTGGTTTTGTGCTCCCCCTCTAGAGGGGACCACCGCTCAGAGACGGATGGCTGCACGTGTATGTCAGCCACAGCAGGGCAACACAGAGCAACATAAGGCCGTCTTGTCCCCAACACCCCCACTCTCCAGGTAGCCCCAAGCAATGCCAGGATCCAAGCACCAGGCAAATGAGAGCACAGGAACACGGCTTGGCCATCGGTCTCTCGGACACCTTGCCAAATCCATGTCCGGAGCAAAGGGATGAAGGAAGCTCTTACTGTGGGACCCTTGAACTGCATTGCAGAGCCCTCTCTGAGCTTGGCAAAGCCAGCCGGGGGCTGCTTTATCATATCTGCCATCTGCTTGTTTGCTTTGCAATCCTCTGCTCCTCCTGGCTACGCTTAAAGACTCCTACCTGTTCTCCGAAATCTTTGCTGGGTCTTAATAAACAAACGACAGGCAGGGATGAGAGTGGGGAGCGGGTAGGAAGGGGAGGCGGGGGGAAGAGGAGAGAGAATCAAAATTTAATTAAAGATACTTTTGCTTCAGGGCCTCTGAAAATTACAAACTCATAAATCTCTTAGTTAAATGCCCTGAGCAGTTGCTATGCCAGGCCACCTACCAGTCCCACCAGGAGGGCCATAAAGCGTGAGCACGCAGCTCACCGGCTCCCTCCCTCCACCTCCACCCTGCAACATCAGGCAACCTTGAACAGCCTGTCAAGCCCATGACAAGTGTTTCTGCAACCAGGAGCTATCAATCTGCAGCCCCATTAGCTGCGCGGTGCAGAGAGCTGCTCGGTTCGTTCGCAGCTGTGGCACAATGAGAGGTGGGAGAAGGGTGGGTTGCGGGGGGAGATACATCATGGCAAGATGGGACCAGAAGACCCTCAAGACATATTGCTGGAAGTACGAGTTCTTCCAAGGCGTATTTTCTAATGAGAATGGCCAAAGAACAGGCATAAACCAAGACATGGATCCAGAGGGACTTCTGCTGGCCAGTGCCCATCTGAGGGCACTATAGAGAAAACCCATCTTCTGATAATTCCCCAGTGAATCAGCCCAGTATTTTCTTCCGTGGCTGAGATGAATCCTCACCAGGGGATGCATGCATGCTGTCCAGCCCAAACGTACTTCTCGCAAGGACGACACACAAAGATAGCGAGCATCTTCCGCCTAACAGCGGCAAGAACAAGCTGTTTCACCGTGTTCGTCGTTCGGCACACAACGAGGAACAGACTGAACGTCCAGCATGCGGGGGTGTTGCACAGCTCTGCTATATTTAACAGAGCTCTCAGTACAGTCTCTGGTAATGCTACGAAACAACACGTCTTTGCCAGTAGCCTGTCATAGGAAGGCTTGGAAAGGAGGAATCTGGGGTATTTTTCACCCTTTACTCACAACCAGTCACAACTTTAAAGGTGGGAGAAGAGTCTATTCTCGGTAGCATGGTCAAGTCTTGAGCCTTCTCTGCTAACAAGCAGGTGGTTGGTAAAGTGGTAACGAAATCTTGCTGACTTTCCTTTAAAGTGGGCATCAGTGGGTGAGAATGGAAAGTTTCTTGCACAAGAAGAGACTGTACATAATAAAATTATTTGCTGAGCCATATCCTTGGCTAAATTGCAACCAGAAAATAATAAAGAGGTAAAGAGAAGCTTTCAGAAACACTCAACCCACCATGAGCTACACTTTGAACCATATCAGCTATTGACCCATCTAGTAACACTTATTTTTCAAGAGATTGAGTCAAGTGGGATAGAGCAGTGTCGGTTATACCAGGAAGCCAGGGCAGATAAAGTAGAAAGTCATCCGCTAGAAAGACAAGTGCTCTGAAGAAGCATCATCTGCACCAACATTTACAATTTCTAGACCTAAGCTGAGCGCCCAAGTCTTTCCAGGAAACCACAAAAATCTCACATGCTCCATTTAAGCAACTACTATGCTTCTGCTTCAGGTCATGAGTAGAAGCATAAGAGCTGAAAACTGAGGCAGGAGTATCTGTAACAGGAAAGCTTTGGGAGCCAGCCAGTTCTCCAGACCTTCCCAGCCAAATCCTCCAAAGCATGGTTTGAAACACCCAGGACAAATATAGACTATTTGAATCCAATTTTGAACAGCCTACAAAGGAAGGATGTCAACAGTCCACTCCGAGACTTCGTTTTGCATTTCTAGACCATCTGCTGAAGGATGAAACCCCGCTAGGCAGAGGAGGCAGCACAACAGATGCCATCGCTTCCAGCAGGTACCCGAGCACTGGAGGGGCACAGGCAGCCGCTGAGGCTGGTTTTCCCACAGCTCAGCTCCCCTCGTCCTGCTGGATCAGGAACCTACAGGAGCAGAACTGGAGGCAGGTCCGAGTCGGGCTGTTTTCATAAATGGATTTTCCTGGCTTTATTAAGCTCTCTCTTCCAAGGCTGCTCTCCAAATTGGAGATGCAATGCTTGGAAAGCTACAGACTATGGAGACTAGAAAAAGCAGCAGCTCACCATGCAAATGACTGCTCTGGCAGGAGCATCGGTGAAGGGGACAAACAGTTCAGAGCAGGATCCGGGCAATATAACTAGTGCGCGTCTCCTAGTCTACAAGATTATCCTGATATCATCCATGTCTATGGACTGGTTGTGCACCCATCTGCCTACATAATTATTTACAGTATCTAAGTATTTATCCACAGCACTTATTTATCTAAGCAGTGTCTCCTTATTCTATTTATCTTTCTATAAAGCCACAATATTTGCCTCTATTTTAAGACGATAGCGCTTCTTTTTTCCCCAAAATGCCCAAAACAGGGCAGTTCCCAGGGGACATGGCTCCTTCGTCCCGTGTCCTCACTGCAATTCAGAGAGGATTGCGTGGAGGTGGTGGGGTGGGATGGAGGTAGGATGTGTGCCCACAGGGCAGTAGCGGCTGGGGGAAGGTGGGCAGGCAGGAGGACGCATCCCTGCGTGCGTGGGGGTGCGCGTGACAGCAGGCATGCAGGCAGGGTTCAAGCTTAGAAGTGTGGAACATGCTGCCACAGGGTGTTTCTTTTTCAGTGTAAGCTGGGATGGCAGCTGACCCAGCTTTCTCCTTCTACCTGCCTAGTCGAATCTCCCTCTTTCCACAGCACTCTACATGCAGAAACGCACAAACCTGGCAATGCTCTGCTCTCGCTCACACTCGGATAACATTGCTGGGGATGACCATAGGTACCTCTCAAGGTTGAGCCCCTGTTTTTCCTACAGGTGTGCTCACAGCTCATATCCTCACTCCTTTTACAGAGTCAGCAGCAGAGACCAGCCCCCTCACCAGCACGAGCAATGAGCACCCTCAGACCCCATAGACAAGGGAGGTGGTGCTCGGCTCTGCATCCCCCACACTTCTTTACTTGTAGCATTGCCTTCTGCTTTATCCTTCTCTTTTTTCCCCTTGAAGAGTGAAAAAGGCAAATAAGAGCTTATAAATTATCAATTCTTGATTGATTTTGCTGAGAAAAGCAAACAGAGAAGAATAATTTAGCATTTCAAGCAGGGAACGGTGATGCTGCTGAGACAGCTCTATGTAGGCAGAGGACTCCTGAGCTGCCCAGCAGGATGTCCCCGCTCCAGCCTCTTCCTCCTGTCCTTTGAAAACAGACAAGCAAAACCATAAGCTTTTCTAGCAGCTGCCTTAAAACACAGAACCCTGTACTTCCATTAGCAGGACAGTCCCCTTCCAACCCAGTTATCTGATGGTGCACACACATGAATGCAGGCTTCCACCAAGAAGATCCCGTGGCATGATAGTCCAGGACTGACCCACAGCCTGGGAGCTAGACTTCTGCATAAAAGACTACAATTTCCCCACAAAAGCTCCATCACAAGCTAGGCGAGGCTATTAAAAACAGGTCTGTAAAATCAGTCTGTACCAACAACTTGCCGCTGCGGATGGTTCACACAACTGCGGTTTTCCCGTTCACATGTAGCTGCGTACTAGCAGATAGTTTGGAGTTCTTTTCCATCTGTGGAGTCCTAAAAAAAAAAAGTTCTGCCAAGCATTCACAGCTCTAGAGTTTCTCCAGCATCATATGGAAACTTTCTTGCCTGAGTCTATGTGGGAAATGACAGTTTTTCCCCAAAAATCAGCGATAGCAGCACCCATTGTCTGCTAAAAGGCTGCACGTGTCATGACGTTCAACCGTTTCATCGAGACTACAAATGACACCATACAACGTTACTTAACCATACATGCAGCTTTTAGCTTCTGTTTATGGAATTAATATGATATTGTAGCTAAAATGCTTTCCAAGGTAGCTGATAAAACCGCCCGGGGATTACCTGCAAAGTCAGAGGTAGGGGAGAGCAAAACAAACCGCCCCACATCCCTCGAAGAGCTGATATCTGGGGACTGAGACACCCAGAGTGCTGCAGACCACCGGCTGAACCCCAGCACTAGACCAGATGCTCAATGCGCCATAGAGAAAGCAAAGCTATTACCTGTGTCTTAAGCCAGCCAGCGGCCACACACTGTTACAGCGGCAACGGTGATGGGTTTTGATACGTTTTGGGGTTTTTTAGATACGTTCACTTCTTCCCATCCTTTCTGTTCTGTAGCCTTTGGCTGCAAGAGCCCCCTGTGCTAAACAGACATACAAGTCCAGTAGCTGGATTCTGGATGTGGGGGAATATTATTTGGTTGGCAGCAAAGACGTTTATGCATGTGTCTATCTCAGCATTGGATTTCAAATCGTCTGGGGTCTTTACTTGGGTTTAATTCTGAAAAGAGCATTTTCCATGCTGTCTAAACCTGGCTTACTTCTTCTCCTGCCTTTTACACAGAGCGATTTCATTTTTGATCACACAGCAAA